>NC_091321.1:4587220-4654720 GCF_038502225.1 Cherax quadricarinatus
CACACACACACACACACACACACACACACACACACACACACACACACACACACACACACACACACACGCACACACACACTCACACACACACTCACACACACACACACACACACACACGCATACGCACACACACACACGCACATACACACGCACACACACACACGCACATACACACGCACACACACACACACACACGCGCGCGCACACACACACACACACCACACACACACGCACGCACGCACACACGCACGCACACACGCACACACACACAAACACACACACACACAAACACACACACACACACACACACACGCACACACACGCACGCACACACGCACACACACGCACGCACACACGCACACGCACACACACACACACAAACACACACACACACACACACACACACACACGTAGGACTTTCAAAGAGACCTGGACACCTGGTCCAGCAACTGGCTTCTCGAATTTGGCCCCTCCAAATTCAAAGTCATGAAGATCGGGAACGGGCAAATAAGACGCAGACGGAGTATAGGCTAGGTGGCCAAAGACTGCAAACCTCGCTCAAGAAGAAAGATCTTGGGGTGAGTATAACAGGGAGCACGTCTCCCGAAGCACACATCAACTAGATAACCGCTGCAGCATATGAGCGCCTGGCAAACCTGAGATTACCATTCCGATACCTAAGTGAGGAATCTTTCAAGACACTGTACACCGTGTACGTCAGGCCCATACTGGAGTATGCAGCTCTAGTTTGGAACCCACACTGGGTCAAGCACGTCAAAAAATTAGAGAAAGTCCAAAGATTTGCGACAAGGTTAGTTCCAAAGCTAAGGGGAATGTCCTACGAAGAATTAAGGGAAATCGGCCTGACGACACTGGAGGACAGGAAGGTTAGGGGAAACATGATAACGACATACAAAATACTACGTGGAATAGACAAGGTGGACAGAGACAGGATGTTCCAGAGATGGGACACAGAAACAAGGGGTCACACTTGGAAGTTGAAGACTCAGATGAGTCAGAGGGATGTTAAGAAGTATTTCTTCATTCATAGAGTAGTCAGGAAGTGGAATAACCTAGCAAGTGAGGTAGTGGAGGCAGAACCATACATAGCTTAAAGATGAGGTATGATAAAGCTCATGGAGCAGGGAGAGAGAGGACCTAGTAGCACTCAGTGCAGAGGCGGGGCCAGGAGCTGAGTCTCGACCCCTGCAACCACAACTACGTGAGTACAATTAGGTAAGTACACACACACACATACACACACACAAAAAAAAAGCCAGGAGCTGTGAATCTATCCTTACATCCACATATACTAGGTGAGTGTATACACATACACACATGAGGACACAGAAGTTAATGACACATGTTACGAAGTATTTATTAAGCCTGGGGGTGATCAGGACGTTAATGTGACCTGGAGAGGAAAAAAATGTCGGAGGAAAGCTCCATACACAGCATTAGGAATAGATACGACTGAGACCAGGGGGCAAGGAGGACGTTAACATAGCCAGTTGTACGTCAGGAGGCAAGCCAGGAACTGGGACTCGAACCCTGTAGTTACAAATAGATGAGTATACACTCAAATATGCATAAATTTTCTCTCTCTCTCCTTCAGTAAAAGGGAGGAGAAAGGAATCAATGTATAGCGATAACAGTAATTTTTGCTTTCCCATTAAAGTGGCCTTTATCGCTTGTGCATGTATGTGGCTCTGTGTCGAGTGCTGCACCTCTTACACTCTTAGGATTCTTAAATCCATCATGTATTGGGTGGGAGGGAGGCTGAGGGGAGAGAAAGAAGAGTAAAGAGGTGGTGACGGTGCTAGTATTGGTGGGGGGTCAACAGTAGTGGTGGTGTTGGTCTACAGCAGTGGTGGTGATGGCAATGGTCGACAGTAGTGGTGGAAGTCAGCAGTAGTGGTGGGGGTCAGCAGTAGTGGTGGAGGTCAACAGTAGTAGTGGAAGTCAACAGTAGTGGTGGGGTCAATAATAATGGTTGGAGTCAACAGTAGCAGTAGTGGTCAACAGTAGCGGTAGTAGTCAACAGTAGTGGTGAGGGTCAACTGTAGTTGTGAGGGTCAACAGTAGAGGTGGTGGTCAACAGTAGTTTTTGTGGTCAACAGTAGGGGTTGTAGTCAACAGTAGTGGTGGTGATGAACAATAGTGGTGGTCACCAGTAGTGGTGGTGGTCAGCAGTAGTGGTGGTGGTCACCAGTAGTGGTGGGAGTCAACAGTAGTGGTGGGGTCAATAATAGTGGTTGGAGTCAACAGTAGCGGTGGTAGTCAACAGTAGTAATAGTGATAAACAGTAGTTGTGAGGGTCAACAGTAGAGGTAGTGGTCAACAGTAGAGGTGGTGGTCAACAGCAGAGGTGGTGGTCAACAGCAGAGGTGGTGGTCAACAGTAGAAGTGGTGGTCAACAGTAGTGGTTGTGGTCAAGAGTAGAGGTGGTGGTCAACAGTAGTGGCGAGGGTCAACAGTAGTGGTGGTGGTCAATAGTAGCGATGGTGGGCAGCAGTAGTGATAGTGATAAACAGTAGTGGTGAGGGTCAACAGTAGCGGTGATTGTCAAAAGTATTGGTGGTGGTCAACAGTAGAGGTGGTGGTCAACAGTAGAGGTGGTGGTCAACAGTAGTGGTTGTGGTCAGCAGTACTGGTTGTTGACCACAACCAGTACTGGTGATCAACAGTAGTGGGGAGGGTCAACAGTAGTGGTGGGGATCAACAGTAGTGATGGGAGTCAACAGTAGTGGTGGTGATCAACAGTAGTGGTAGGAGTCAACAGTAGTGGTGGAGTTGGAACTGTCATGGCGGAGACAAGAGTTCTTCCCAAAAGAGAGGCATATATAGGCGTATCAAAAGAGGGGATGGGCAGTTAAGAAATCAATATATTCAATTAAAGAGAGAAATAAAGAAAGGAATAAGAAAATCAAAAAGGGATTATGAGGCTAAGGTCGCAAGGGATTCAAAGACTAACCCAAAAGGGTTCTTTCAGGTATACAGAAGTAAGATTAGGGACAAGATTGGCCCACTTAAGAGTGGCTCTGGTCAGATCACTGACATTGATAAGGATATGTTGAAATTCTCAATAACTACTTTCTCTCAGTTTTCACCCTGGAAAATACTAGCGATATTCCTGAAATAATAGATTATGTAGAACAGGATGATAATAAACTATGCACAATTGCGGTAACTAGTGACATGGTCCTCAGACAAATAGAGAAACTAAAACCTAACAAATCCCCAGGTCCTGATGAACTGTTTGCAAGGGTGTTAAAGGAATGTAAAGAGGAACTTAGCATATCTTTGGCTAATCTTTTTAACATATCACTACAAACTGGCATAGTGCCTGATAAGTGGAAACTGGCAAATGTAATACCTATTTACAAGGCAGGTGACAGGTCCTTGGCTTCGAACTATAGACCAATAAGCATTACCTCCATAGTGGGAAAATTTATGGAATCAATAATTGCCGAAGCAGTTCGTAGCCATCTTGATAGGCACAGATTGATTAATGACTCTCAACACGGTTTTACAAAGGAGCGTTTCTGTCTTACGAATTTACTAACTTTTTTCACTAAGGTGTTTGAGGAGGTAGATCATGGTAATGAATATGATATTGTGTATATGGACTTCAGTAAGGCTTTCCACACCAGAGGCTATTGAGGAAACTTAAGACACACGGAATAGGAAGAGAATTTTTTTCCTGGGTAGAGGCGTGGCTGACAAATAGGCAGCAGAGAGTTTGCATAGATGGGGATAAATCAGAATGGGGGCACGTCACAAGCGGTGTTCCTCAGGGGTCAGTGTTGGGCCCGTTGTTGTTCACAATTTACATAAACGACATAGATGAGGAAATAAATAGCGACATGAGCAAATTTGCTGATGACACCAAAATAGGCCGTCCAATTCATTCTAATGAGGACACTAGAGCACTCCAGGATGATTTGAATAGACTGATGCAATGGTCGGAGAAGTGGCAGATGCAGTTTAATATTGACAAATGCAAAGTTCTAAATGTTGGACAGGTAAATAACCATGCCACATATAAACTAAATAATGTAGATATTAATACTACTGATTGCGAAAAGGATTTAGGAGTTCTGGTTAGCAGTAATCTGAAACCAAGACAACAGTGCATTAGTATTTGCAATAAAGCTAACAGAATTCTTGGCTTCATGTCTAGAAGTATAAATAATAGAAGTCCTTGGTTAGGCCTCATTTAGACTATGCTGCACAGTTCTGGTCACCGTATTACAGAATGGATATAAATGCTCTGGAAAACGTACAGAGGAGGATGACAAAGATGATCCCATGTATCAGAAATCTTCCCTATGAGGATAGACTGAAGGCCCTGAATCTGCACTCTCTCGAAAGGCGTAGAATTAGGGGGGATATGATCGAGGTGTATAAATGGAAAACAGGAATAAATAAAGGGGATACCTGGTTACCTGGAGGTTATTCCGGGGATCAACGCCCCCGCGGCCCGGTCCATGACCAGGCCTCCCGATGGATCAGGGCCTGATCAACTAGGCTGTTACTGCTGGCCGCACGCAGTCCAACGTACGAGCCACAGCCCGGCTGATCCGGCACTAACTTTAGGTATCTGTCCAGCTCTCTCTTGAAGGCAGCTAGGGGTTTATTGGCAATTCCCCTAATGCTTGATGGGAGGCTGTTGAACAGTTTTGGGCCCCGGACACTTTTTTATTATTTTTTTTTATTATCACACTGGCCGATTCCCACCAAGGCAGGGTGGCCCGAAAAAGAAAAACTTTCACCATCATTCACTCCATCACTGTCTTGCCAGAAGGGTGCTTTACACTACAGTTTTTAAACTGCAACATTAACACCCCTCCTTCAGAGTGCAGGCACTGTACTTCCCATCTCCAGGACTCAAGTCCGGCCTGCCGGTTTCCCTGAACCCCTTCATAAATGTTACTTTGCTCACACTCCAACAGCACGTCAAGTATTAAAAACCATTTGTCTCCATTCACTCCTATCAAACACGCTCACGCATGCCTGCTGGAAGTCCAAGCCCCTCGCACACAAAACCTCCTTTACCCCCTCTCTCCAACCTTTCCTAGGCCGACCCCTACCCCGCCTTCCTTCCACTACAGACTGATACACTCTTGAAGTCATTCTGTTTCGCTCCATTCTCTCTACATGTCCGAACCACCTCAACAACCCTTCCTCAGCCCTCTGGACAACAGTTTTGGTAATCCCGCACCTCCTCCTAACTTCCAAACTACGAATTCTCTGCATTATATTCACATCACACATTGCCCTCAGACATGACATCTCCACTGCCTCCAGCCTTCTCCTCGCTGCAACATTCATCACCCATGCTTCACACCCATATAAGAGCGTTGGTAAAACTATACTCTCATACATTCCCCTCTTTGCCTCCAAGGACAAAGTTCTTTGTCTCCACAGACTCCTAAGTGCACCACTCACTCTTTTCCCCTCATCAATTCTATGATTCACCTCATCTTTCATAGACCCATCCGCTGACACGTCCACTCCCAAATATCTGAATACATTCACCTCCTCCATACTCTCTCCCTCCAATCTGATATTCAATCTTTCATCACCTAATCTTTTTGTTATCCTCATAACCTTACTCTTTCCTGTATTCACCTTTAATTTTCTTCTTTTGCATACCCTACCAAATTCATCCACCAATCTCTGCAACTTCTCTTCAGAATCTCCCAAGAGCACAGTGTCATCAGCAAAGAGCAGCTGTGACAACTCCCACTTTGTGTGTGATTCTTTATCTTTTAACTCCACGCCTCTTGCCAAGACCATCGCATTTACTTCTCTTACAACCCCATCTATAGCGTGCTGAAAATTTCTAGCCAAGACAGGACTCGCAGCAATGGTTTCAAGTTGGAAAAATTCAGATTTAGGAAGGATATAGGAAAGCACTGGTGTGGTAATAGAGTTGTGGATGAGTGGTCATTGGGCTAATCCGGGGAAGGCATTGGGCTAATCCGGGTGGGGGGGGGATATGGACCTACTCCGCATGGGTCAGTAGGCCTGTTGCAGTGTTCCTTCTTTCTTATGTTCTTATATTCTTATTATTTCCTCATTATCTCTTTTCCCTGACACTTCTTATATTTTACTTTTCATTGTTGCTTATTTATATAAGCAACACAACACAGGCTTCAACAGCTTCCCGATATTAACTTGGGTTTTCTATTCTGGTAACCCCTGATAAGAGTGAGATGAAGTGTATAGGCAAGCCTCCTACATACACCTGCTGCCCCTGCTCACCTTGCAGAAAGTAGGTACCTAAGCAAGAAATTTTTACCTGCAAGCTCAACTGTGTAAAAAAAAGGTTTGTGAGAACTTGTCACAGAAGTTCAGTGCTGATCACTGTACATTAACAGTGAACTGTTGTGATCTCGTGTAATAAGTTCACTGCTGATCACTGTAATCTTATGGGAAACTGTTATGCTGGGAGATTAATTTGTTCGAATTCTCATAACCTTAAAGACACAAGTTCAATCTCTAGGAGGAGAGTCTCCATACACCAGCTCCCCCTGCTCACCTTGCGTAAAGTAGGTCGGTACCTTGGTGGAGCTGACTGTTGTGGGTTGCACCCTAGGGGACAGAAGGAACCCAGTGCAGTTCAGAGATTTTTTTTTTAGATTTTGTCACCGAAGTGGCCAGTATATTGTGCACCTCATGTGGATGCACAAAAGGCCTAGGAACTAAGCCCTAAAAGGGGTTAACAGGAGTACATCTGGATTTATATCTACAGTTCATTTATCTGTTACAGGCAAATTTCGGAAATTTCCTTAATAAAAACATAAGAACGAAGGAACACTGCAGCAGGCCTACTGGCCCATGCGAGGCAGGTCCAAGTCTCCTACCGGCTTAAGCCAGTGCACCCAACCTAGTCAGGTCAGGTCACATTGACTTAAGGGAGGAACACGGCAACCGACCTGGTAGCACAAGCTATCAGGTCCAACTCACACCTACCCACATCCACTCATGTATTTATCCAACCTATTTTTAAAGCTACACAACGTTCTGGCCTCTATAACTGTACCTGGGAGTTTGTTCCACTCATCCACAACTCTATTACCAAACCAGTACTTTCCTATATCCTTCCTGAATCTGAATTTTTCCAACTTAAAACCATTGCTGCGAGTCCTGTCTAGGCTAGATATTTTCAGCACGCTATTTACATCCCCTTTATTTATTCCTGTCTTCCATTTATACACCTCAATCATATCCCCCCTAATTCTACGTCTTTCTAGAGAGTGCAGATTCAGGGCCCTTAGTCTATCCTCATAGGGAAGGTTTCTGATACATGGGATCAACTTTGTCATCCTCCTTTGTACATTTTCCAGAGCATTTATATCCATTCTGTAATACGGTGACTAAAACTGTGCAGCATAATCTAAATGAGGCCTTATTTTCATCCACACTGCTTGGAAAGTCTCAAGCAGAAGGAGATGACCACCTCAAAAGTTCCTGATCAGCCGGGTTGTGGTGCGTACGTTGGCCTACAGGCACTAACAGCTTGATCGGGTCAGGGGACCGGGCCGCGGAGGCGGGGATCCCCGGAAGCGACTCCATGCAGGTAGGCCTCTGTGACGAGGCTGACATGTGTACACCTTCCTGGTGTCGGGGAGAGGCAGGCACCCTGATGGATGGGTGGTCGGGAGAGTGGTGGGTCGGGTGGGTGTTTGGTCGGGTGGTCGAGGCAAGGGACTACAATATTTACTGGCCATCTCAGGACAGGAAATTAATGGGGCGGAGGTGGAAGCTGGGCCGCTGGTTCTT
The DNA here is from genome assembly GCF_038502225.1 of Cherax quadricarinatus. NCBI lineage: Eukaryota > Metazoa > Arthropoda > Malacostraca > Decapoda > Parastacidae > Cherax > Cherax quadricarinatus. The sequence goes on from NC_091321.1 coordinate 4,595,012, forward strand.
ACCAGGATATTACTTGCTTGGCTTTATGTGGGTGTGGGGGAGGTGGGAGCGTGTGGGGTGTGGGGGAGTTGGGAGACTGCGGGTGTGTGGGAAGTTTAGGAGGAACCGGTGGAGCGTGTGGGATAGTTTAAATACGTTTACCTTACGGCTATTCCGGGGGTCAACGCCCCCACGACCCGTTCCCAGAGCAGGTCTCCCGGTAGCTGGCCTGAGTGAATAAACTGTCGGTGAGGGTCGTACTCGGTCCAGCTTATGCATTACAGCCCGGCTCATCAGGAACAGATATGAGAAAGCTGTTAAGTTCCCTCTGTGAAACAACCAGAGGTTTGTTGGGAATTTCCCTTGTGCAAGAATGGAGGTTGTTGAAAAGTCGAGGACCTCTCACACTTGTCGAGTTCTCTCTTAGTGAACTAATGACATCTACGCTTTTTATTGGGGGTATTCTGCACCGTCTGCCCAGTCTCTTGTTTCAAATTATGTGATTTCGGTGTGTAGGTATGGGACCGTCCCTCCAGGATTTTCCATATGTAGATTATGATGTATTTTTCTTTTTTACATTTCAAGGAGTACGGTTCAAGGGACTTCAAACATTCTCAATTGTTCAGGTGTTTGACTTAATGTATACCGGCAATGAAGATTCTTTGTACGTTGTCTAGTTCTGTAATCTCTCCTGCCATGAAGGAGCAAGGGATGTTTCATTTCTCTTTCTTCAGTATAAATCTGTCAGTCCAGATTTCTGGGTTAGCCTTTGATATGTGGAATATCTCGAATATCTTCCTTGTAAGATACAGGAGAACAGCAGTGACTGGCTCTCAGGTTTCCAAGTGTTGCTTCTAACCTTCGCACATTGGTTCTATCAAGGGACTGTGATGAATACACCAGTGGGAGCTGACCTCTAGCCAGAAGTTAAGGGGTGTGGAGGCCTTTTTTAAGCTCATAGGAAGTAGTTGTGTGGGGACTCTGGGAGTCGAACTCTGGCCGGGTGTAGAGCTTGAGACTCTGAGGACTTTAGTGGGGAGCCCTGGCCGGGTGCAGAGCTGGAGGCTCTGGCGAGGAGATAGCAGGGCCCCTTGTGTGAGATCTTGGAACCTATCTACCCGGAGGGTGTTCTGGGGGTCAACGCCCCTGCGATATAGTCCCTGACCACGCCTCCCGGTGGATCAGGGCCTGATGAACCTATGTTCATCACCGGAGTAATTATGTAAACTCACAAATAACCCGCACCGAAACGTTCCAGTCCCGGTATTGTGCCTTTTTTTGTTACCGATGATGTAAGTTCATATTCGATTTTGTCAGTTTAATTATATTCCGCTGGCTCAATATTCTTTCTCTTTAGCCAAGTGTATAAGTATTAATAACTTGTAATGGAATGGGATGATGTATTAACTTTCCCCGTCCTTAATCTGTAACACTGTATACGACTGATTTATGAGTAAAAGTTTAAACGTAAGTAAAGGCCACAGTAGTGTGTAGTGAGGAAAGGTGGTGGTCTCATGGGCTCGTGTCATTACCCAGTACTTGTATATTAATGGTAAGAAGGCTTCCATCTTCTTCCCCGTTATATGGCAAGCCCAAATTGTTGTATATGTTTAAAAACATGATAAGTTACAGAGATAAGGAAGGTACAGGGTTATGGTAAGAGAGGGAAAGAGCGAAATGTTCCTAGGGATGCCAAGCCAGTGACGATCCTCTCTAAGTTACTTGTTCTCTCTAGGCTGGAATATTGCTATACACTAACATCCCAATTCAAGGTAGGTCAAACTGAAGATCTAGAAAATGTACAGAGAACCTTTACTTCACATATAAGTTCCGTCAAACACCTTAATTACTGGGAACGTTTGAAGTCATTTGACCTGTACTCACTGGAGCGAATTACACCTCGAAAATCTTAGAGCGACTGGTCCCAGATCGGCACACAGAAATCACTCTCTACGAAGCAAAAGCCTGGGCAGACGGTGCAGTATACCGCAATGAAAAGTAGGGGCACCAATAGTACACTAAGAGAAAACACAGTTAGTGTTCGGGGCCCAAGAGCCATAAGAGGAATTGCCAATAGACCCCTGGCTGCCTTCAAAAGGGAGCTGGACAGATACCTAAAGTCAGTACGCTATCAGCCGGTCTGTGGTTCGTACGTTGAACTACGTGCGGCCAACAGTAACAGCCTGGTTGATCAGGCCCTGATAAACCGGGAGGCCTGGTTAAGAACTGGGCCGCGGGGGCGTTGACTCCCGAAACATCTTCCAGGTAGGTTGGTAGCCATGAATCTAGGTACAAGTAGATAGTTTTCATCAGATAGCTTCGGCGCTCTCTCTCTCTCTCTCTCTCTCTCTCTCTCTCTCTCTCTCTCTCTCTCTCTCTCTCTCTCTCTCTCTCTCTCTCTCTCTCTCTCTCTCTCTCTATCTATCTATCTCTCTCTCTCTCTCTCTCTCTCTCTCTCTCTCTCTCTCTCTCTCTCTCTCTCTCTCTCTCTCAGGCTCTTCTCCCTGCGACTAGGTATGGTTGGGTCCTACAAACGACCACCGAAGTGTATTGATCACATGGGAGAACGCGATCCGCTGGCCACAGCTTTGTTGTGTGGTGGTAGTTTGTGGTGCTGTTGGTGATTTATACTGGCGTAGTGGTGATGATTTAAACTGGTGCAGTAGTAGTGGCTTACGGTAGTGGTGTTTTCATGATGGTGTGTGTTGTTGATGTAGTGGTTCTCCCCAATCATTCATTCGTCCCTCTCGTATCCTCCCCTTCTTAATGCTCCTCACTACACCATTTACCGCCCCACTGAACTGAAGGAGCACGGAGATTATCCCCTCTCCTTCGTTCCCCTCTTTTCTTTGCACACAAGTTGCCCACTTTTCTCATACCACGATTTTTCCCTCACCCTCCATGATTTTCTCCTCTCCCACACCAGGGCTTTCCTTTCTCCCACATCAGGAATTTTCCCTTCCCCAAGATTTGCTACTCTCCAATACATCTTCCCCTGAGTCTTCCTGAGTAGTTCCAGGCTTCAGACGTCACAAGGCTGCACCTTAATGCGAGGCTCCAATGGAGTCTTATCTCCGCCCGTAGGTTTTCACAGCAGGGAAGGAAACCTCATGCAGCCCACAGCCTCACACATTCCAAGACCTACACAGATTTGAATGTTTAAGTGCGCTTTTACTCAATACACGAGAGACATTGTTATGATGCAAACTGCCCGGCGTTCCACCTGAAGGGAACGAGACCCAAGAAGACACAGCTAAAGATAAAAATTACAATTATACAGAGAGCAGAAGAGAGAAATATATCATAATCTACACTTGGAAAATCCTGGAAGGAATGGTCCCAAATCTGCACACAGAAATCACTCCCTACGAAAGTAAAAGACTGGGCAGGCGATGCAAAATACCCCCAATTAAAAGTAGGGGCGCCATTGGTACACTAAGAGAAAACACCATAAGTGTCCGGGGCCCAAGACTGTTCAACAGCCTCCCACAGAGCATAAGGGGAATTATCAATAAACCCCTGACTGCCTTCAAGGGAGAGCTGGACAGATACTTAAAATCAGTGCCGGATTAGCCGGGCTGTGGCTCGTACGTTGGACTGCGTGCGGCCAGCAGTAACAGCCTGGTTGATCAGTCCCTGATCCACCGGGAGGCCTGGTCGTGGACCGGGCCGCGGGGGCGTTGTTCCTCGGAATAACCTCCAGGTAGACTCCAGGAAGGAAACGGAAAAGACTGGCAAGAAATGTTAAGAGTATACCATCACTTAGCAATCATCCTGGACCGGAAACAAAGTCAGTGACCGGCTCTCCGGATCCACAGATATTAAAATAATCAGACAAGCCTTCAGCACAACAGACAACATAACATTATTTGCCTCTGCGAGCATTCAAGTAAGCATGAGTAACATTTATGTAACAACGAGTAATATTTAAGTAACATTCGAGTGCCTACCTGAAGTCTACGTGAAGGGAGTTCCTGGGCTCAACGCCCCCGAGGCCCGGTACATGACCAGGCTTCACCGTGGATCATGGCCTGATCAACCATACTGTTACTGCTGACCACACGCAATCCAACGTACGAGCCACAGCCCAGCTGGTTAAATACTGATTTTAGGTATTCGTCCAGTTCCCAAGACAGCCAGGGGTCTATTGGTACTCCCCCCTTACGTACGATGGGAGGCAATGGAACAACCTTGGGCCCCTGACACTTATTGTGTTTTCTCCCAGCGTACTTACGGCGCCCCTGCTTTTCATTGGGGGGGGGGATATGTTTCACCGTCTTTCGTGTCCTTTGCATTCATAGGGAGTGATTTATGTGTGCAGATTTGGGACCAGTCTCTCAAGAATATTCCAGGTGTGAGATACCTCTGCTGAAAAGCAGGGATCTCTTCAACACCTTTCTTTCACACCCATACCTGGAGGTTATTCCGGGGATCAACGCCCCCGCGGCCCGGTCCATGACCAGGCCTCCCATATCTGTTTATAAGAGGGAACTACTCAACAGGTTCTTCAGATCAGTTCCTAATCAGCCGGGTTGTGGTGTATAAATTGGGCTAGAGGCGACAAGCACCAAGAATCTGACCGACTAAGCCAGTAACCAGGAGACCTGGTCTGGGACCGGGACGCAGGGACGATAACCTCCGGAAGCACGTCACATACTTATCGCAGGTGTATCACACGGGTGTGCCATAACTCAGCAACATAGATGTGTCACACATGTACCAGACAGATAGGTATGCCACACAGGTGTTACATAAGTGTACCCTGTAGGGAAAATTTACTGGGCATCATGACAGTAAATATACCCAATCATCGCAGCATATAATACCCCTCATCATGGGAATAAATATATCCCAATCATAATAGTAAATATATCCCCTCATCATGGCAGTAAATATACTCACATAATGGGAGTAAATATACTCACATCATGGTAGTTAATATACCCCATATATGGCAGCGAATATACTCCATCATAAGAGTAAATATACCCCTATCATGGCACTAAATATACTGACATAATGGGAGTAAATACCGTAATAGTGGACACTGCAGTGATGAAACTAACTATGGAAGGAAAGAGGGTAAAGCGGAAAGAAGAAAGGAAGGAGAGGAAAGAAAAAGAGGAAAGAAGTTAATAAAAACAGTAATCAATGTTTCTCACGACCTTCCTCCCCAGACCACTTCTCCCGAGACCACTTCTTCCCACAACACTTCTCCTCAGGCCACTTCTGAGACTACTACTCTTCAGACTACTACTTTCCAGACTACTTCTCCCGAGACTACTCCCCAGACAAAGATGTTTATATAGCAACAGAACTTTCCCCTCACTCTTTCCTTTACCAATCCTCCGCTTGGTGTAAGGGAAGAAGGAACGACGGGGAGTGAGTGAGGGACGTAGGGGGTTAGGGAGAGAAGTATCATTGTCTTCAAGCACTGACCCCCCCCTCTGTCTTCAAGCTCTGACCCCACCCCCTCTACCCTCGAGCCATTGTTGTTGAGGGAAGGACAATCCCCTCATCACTCACCCCCACTACCCTCCCATCCTCTCTTACAAACTCACTCCCTCTCGATCCCCCCCCCTTATCTCTCAAGGTTGGGGGTATTCCAGGCGTCGTCGCTCCCCGCGGCGCGGTCCATGACGTGGCCTCCCAGTTGATCAGGGCCTGGTTAACTCAGGCTGTTACTGCTGGTCGCATGCAATCCATCATGTGAGCCACAGACCAGCTGATCAAGCGCTGACTTTAGGTACATGTAAAACCATCTGGGATGTGGTTCGTCCGTTGGATTTCGTGCGTCCAGCAGTATCACCCTGGTTGATCAGGCTCTGATCCACCGCGAGGCCTGCTCAAGGACTGGGCCGCTGGGGCGTTGACCCCCTGAACACCCTCCAGGTAGGTAGTAGTTCTAGGTAGCAGGTAGTTCCAGGTAGCAGGTAGTTCCCTCTTGAAGAGAGCCAGGGGTCTATTGTTAATTTCCGTTATGTATGACGGGAGGTTGTTGAAGAGTCTTTGGCCCTTGACACTTATTGTGCTATCTCTTAGCGTAATCACGGCACCCCTACTTTTCAATGGGGGATGTTGCGCCGCCTGCTGAGTCCTTTGCCTGGCTTCCCTTGTTTTGAAGGTTCTCATTATCCATCTACCATTTTCCTCACAGATGTGATAATGATATTGTTATGATCTTTGAAAGAGAGATACTCTAACGTTATCACACTTAAGTCCTTCACATTAGTTTTCCGCTATACTGTGTGATTAGAATTTGTTATATACTCCAATCTAGCTTTTATTTCCTCAAGTTTTCCACAGCAGGGTAACCGAAATTTGTCCTCATTAAACTTCCTGTTGTTTTCTGTGGCCCAGAAAGAGAGAGATAGATAGATAGAGAGAGAGAGAGAGAGAGAGAGAGAGAGAGAGAGAGAGAGACCCCTAACATCACATTCATTTCCGTTGTAACAAAATACAAAGAACACGTGTGTGTGTGTGTGTGTGTGTGTGTGTGTGTGTGTGTGTGCGTGTGTGTGTGTGTGTGTGTGTGTGTGTGTGTGTGTGTGTGTGTGTGTGTGATGCAAATATTTAATCACCCAATCACGTGGCAGCACCTCAGTGCCTAAAAGCATGCAGACATGATTAAGAAGTCCAGTTGTTGTTCAGACTGAACATCAGAATGGGGAAGAAATATAAGTGACTTTGACCGTGGAATGATTGTGGTTTGAGTATCTCAGAAAGTGCTGATCTCTTGGAATTTTCACGCTCATCAGTCTCTAGAATTTACAAACAATGGTGTCAGAAAACAAAACATCTGGTGAGCGGCAGTTTTGTGGGCGAAAACGCCTTGTTAATGAGAGAGGTCTGAGAGAATGGCCAGACTGGTTCAAGCTGACAGGAAGGTAACAGTAGATCAAGTAACCACACGTTACAACAGTGGTATGCAGAAGAGCATCTCTGAATGGACAACACGTCGAACCCTGAAGTGCATGGGCTGCAGCAGCAGAAGACCACACAGGGTTCCACTTCTGCCACCAAACAACAAGAAACTGAGACTACAGTGGGCTCTGGGTCACCAAAACTGGACAGTTGAAAACTGAAAAAAAGTCCTATTTTCTGATGAATCGCAATTCCTGTTATGACATGCAGATAGGGTCAGAATTTGGCGTAAACCTCTGGAATGTAGTGGAACGAGAAATTCGCAGCAAGAATGTGCAGCGTACAAATCTGCAGCAACTGGGTGATGCTGTCATGTCGTCACAGACCAGGATCTCTAAGGAATGTTTCCAGCACCTTGTCGAATCCATGACACGAAGAATTCAGGCTGTTTTGGGGGTAAAGGGAAGCCCTACCCTGTACTATAAAAGTGTACCTGATAAAGTGGCCAGTGAATGTGTATATATATATTTGGAAGATACTGCCTCCAGTTCTAAATGATGACCTTCAGCCTCATCTTCAGTGAATCTTTAAACAACACGTAACCCTCATGTCTGAAATCACCAAAATACTCTCCTCATTCAATATAAAAAACATGAGTGACATGAGAGAGCAACTCGTGAACGCTTGCTGTTGGATACCATGACGCTGCCAGCACTGTACACAACATTAACAGTATACCAAGATACACTTATTACAGTAACGTTATTCCTTCGGAAAGTGATGAGAGGTGATGGTGGGGAGGATGTAATGGTTGTGGTGTGGTCAAATGAAGCTTGGCGGCGTGTTTGTGATGCGGCTGTTAGACTGTAGTGTGTGTTATGGTAGTGTATGTGGTGTGCACTGTGGTGCTTAGTGTGGTGTGGCCTTTATTGTGGTATGTACTGTACTGTGGTGTGTGCCGTGGTGTGTAGTTTGTACAGTGATGTGTACTGTGGTGTGTAGTTTGTACAGTGATGTGTACTGTGGTGTGTAGTTTGTACAGTGATGTATACTGTGGTTTGTACTGAGTGTAGTGTGATGTGTGCCGCGGCATGTACTATCGTGTGTTCTGTGGTGTGCCGTGGTGTGTACTGTGGTATGTACCGTGGTGTGTACTGTAGTGTGTGCCGTGGTGTGTACTGTGGCGTGTGCCGTGGCATGTACTATCGTGTGTTCTGTAGTGTGTACTGTACAGTGTGGTGTGTGTCGTGGTGTGTACTGTGACGGTGTGTGGGGTGTGCCGTGGTGTGTGCTGGTATAGCGTGGTGGTGATACTTGATGTAGTGATATACTTGGTGTAGGGACATACCTGGTGTAGTGACACCTGGTACTGAAGATGAATCATGGGATTAGCAATGAGCTGCAGGAGACAGAAGAAGGAAAAAATGGGGGAAAGGACAGAAAGAAAGGGTGAGTTGTGGAGGAGGGCAGAGAGAGGAAAAGGAATGGGACAAGGAGGAGGTGGTGTGATAATAATTATGGAGATTTTGAAAGTAATGAGTAGACGACGGGAACAGACTAAACAGACTAGAACTGGGGAAGGAAGGGGTGTAGACTGGAGAGGGAGTAAGGGATGGAGGTTAAAGCTAGAAGAAGATAAGCAGACAGGGAAGATAAAGGAGGTAGGGAAAGTGAATAAAGTAACTGGAAAAGATAGAAGATGAAAGTGGGTAGGTAGATAAAGAGAGTGGATGAAGAAGGTATGTAGGTAGGTGTAGACTGAAGGTAGTCAGGTAGGGAAATAAAGGAAGGCAAACAGGGAGATGAAAGTAGGTAGGTAGGCAGTTAGGAAGAGGGAAGTAGAAGGCAGGCAGCTAGGTAGGAAAGTAGACGAGAGCAGGGAAAGGTGGAGGTAGATGTAGGTAGGCAGGTAGATACAAGTAGGCAGTTAGGGAGAGGGGTAGGTAGATGAAGGCAGGTAGGCAAATGAAAGTAGGCATGTAGGTAGGGAGGCAGGTAGGTAGATGAAGGTAGGTAGGTAGGCAAATAGGGTAGACCAAGTTAGACAGGTACTCACGTGTGTTGTCGTCGCGATGAAGCAGGTGTTTAGAACTGAGTAGTGACAGTGGATGGTTGGCAGGTCCCACCAGTGAACCCGTGAACCCGGACAGCAGACCTGTACGTAAAAAAGAGGCACCGATCAGTCATACTCAGTACATGGGAGCACCAGGGAAGTGCGTGAGGGGGACAGGGAAGTACATGAAATAGCATCAGGAAAACCTGGCTGAATGTGGTTTGGGAATATAAGGAAATACGTGGAGTACATGAGACAACAACAGCTACATTCTTGTACTCTGTAATTATGTTGAGAGAGAGAGAGAGAGAGAGAGAGAGAAAGAGAGAGAGAGAAAGAGAGAGAGAGAGAGAGGGGGGGGAGGGGGGTGAGACACAGTCAGAGCAAAAATACTCAAGATATCAAGACAAGAGGGGAGAGACAAGAACAGGCGGAGAACATTGTGAAGTATTTGAAGAGGATGATGAGAGGAAAAGAGTAGGAGAGGAGGAGGAGGAGGAATAAGGTGGGAAGTGTCAACAATAAGTTAGAGAGGGACCCAGGAACATATAATTCCCCTGGGTCTGTAAATTATCACAATGCTATATACTCGAGGCTACACGAGGACTGCTGCTTCGGAGGACTTCACAGGGAGACACAATAGGCCTACTTGATTGCTTAAACATATGCGTTTCACTAGTTCCTGCTAGTTAATCCTCAGTCTTACCCATGAAAAGTGCCAGCCTAAAGCCAGCTTCGTAAGTAGACCTCTGGAAGTAAGTCACAAGTAGAAGTAACCAGGAAACAGTCCAAGTGGAAAGTATTGGAACTTACCTGATTCGCTAGTGGACAGAAAAGGACTAGCTTGACTCACTAGTGGACAGAGGATTAACCTGATTGACTGGTGGACAGAAGGCTAACCTGATTCACCAGAGGGCAGAGGACTGGCCTGATTCACCAGAGGGCAGAGGACAAGCCTGATTCACTAGTGGAGAGTAAAAGGACTAATAACCTTACCATGATTTTTCTCGACGGGTAGAAATACACTACTGGATGACTCTGATGAGGTTGGTAGAGAGGGCTGAGGAACTTGCTGCTGAGGAGGGTGGTAGAGAGGACTGAGGAACTTGCTGCTGAGGAGGGTGGTAGAGAGGACTGAGGAACTTGCTGCTGAGGGTGGTAGAAAGGGCTGAGGAACTTACTTGCTTCTGAATAGGGTGGTAGAGAGGGATGAGGAACTTGCTGCTGAGGAGGGTGGTAGAGCGGGCTGAGGAACTTACTTGCTACTGAGGAGGGTGGTAGAGAGGGCTGAGGGACTTACTTGCTGCTGAGGAGGGTGGTAGAGAAGGCTGAGGAACTTACTTGCTGCTGAGGAGGGTGGTAGAGAGGGCTGAGGAACTTGCTGATGAGGAGGGTGGTAGAGAGAGCTGAGGAACTTACTTGCTGCTGAGGAGGGTGGCAGAGAGGGCTGAGGAACTTGCTGCTGAGGAGGGTGGTAGAGAGGGCTGAGGAACTTTCTTGCTGCCGAGGAGGGTGGCAGAGAGGGCTGAGGAACTTACCTGCTGCTGAGACGGTTGGCAGAGAGGGCTGAGGAACTTGCTGCTGAGGAGGGTGGTAGAGAGGGCTGATGAACTTATTTGCTGCTGAGAAGGGTGGTAGAGAGGGCTGAGGGATTTACTTGCTGCTGAGGAGGGTGGCAGAGATGGCTGAAGAGCTTTCTTGCTGCTGAGGAAGGTGGTAGAGAGGGCTGAGGAACTTACTTGCTGCTGAGAAGGGTGGTAGAGAGGGCTGAGGAACTTACTTGCTGCTGAGAAGGGTGGTAGAGAGGGCTGAGGAACTTACTTGCTGCTGAGGAGGGTGGTAGAGAGGGCAGGCCGGGCAGGGCTGGGTGAGGTCCCAGGGGTATAGGTGGAGCATGACCAGCGTGGGGCAGGGCCGCCTGCTGCGCCTGCATCTGTTGCTGAAATGTAGAGAACCCAGCCTATGCCTCACTCAGTGGTTCTGAAGCTGTGTGGTGATAGTGTGGTGGTAGTGTAGTGTGGTGATAGTGTAATGTGGTGGTAGTGTAGTGTGGTGGTAATGTGGTGTGGTGGTAGTGTAGTGTGGTGGTAATGTAGTGTGGTGGCAGTGTAGTGTGGTGGTAGTGTAATTTGGTGGTAATGTGGTGTGGTGGTAATGTAGTGTGGTGGCAGTATGGTGTAGTGTGGTGTGGTCATAGTTTAATGTGGTGGTAGTGTAGTGTGGTGAGGTGGTAGTGTGGTGTGGTGCTAGTGAATTGTGATGGTAGTGTAGTGCGGTGTGGTGGTAGTGTGATATGTTGGTAGTGTGATGTGGTAGTGTAGTGGTAGTGTGGTGGTAGTGTTGTGTGGTGGTAGGGTAGTGTGGTGTGGTGGTAATGTGGTGTGGTGGTAGTGTTATGTGGTGGTAGTGTTGTGTGGTGGTAGTGTTGTGTGGTGGTAGTCTAGTGTGGTATTAGTGTGCTGTGGTGGTAGGGTAGTGTGGTGTGGCAGTAGTGTAGCGTGGTGGTAGTGTAGTATAGTGGTAGTGTGGTGTGATGGTAGTGTAGTGTGGTGGTAATGTGGTGTAGTGTGGTGGTAGTGTAGTGGTAGTGTGGCGTGGTGGTAGGGTAGCGTGGTGTGGTGGCAGTGTAGTGTAGTGTGATGGTAGTGTGGTGTGGTGGTAGTGTAGCGTAGTGTGGTGGTAGTGTAGTGTGGGGGGAGGGTAGTGTGGTGGTAGTGTAATGTGGTGTGGTGGTAGGGTAGTGTGGTGGTAGTGTAGTGTGGTGTGGTGGGAGTGTAGTGTAGTGTGGTGGTAGTGTAGTGTGACGTGGTGGTAGTGAAGTGTGGTGGTAGGGTAGTGTGGTGTAGTGTAGTGTGGTGGTAGTGTAGTTTGATGTGGTGGTAGTGTAGTGTGGTGTGGTGGTAGGGTAGTGTGGTGGTAGTGTAGTGTGGTGGAAGTGCAGTGTGGTGTGGTGGTAGGGTAGTGTGGTGGTAGTGTAGTGTGGTGTGGTGGTAGGGTAGTGTGGTGGTAGGGTAGTGTGGTGGTAGTGTAGTGTGGTGTGGTGGTAGGGTAGTGTGGTGGTAGTGTAGTGTGTTGTGGTGGTAGGGTAGTGTGGTGGTAGTGTAGTGTGTTGTGGTGGTAGGGTAGTGTGGTGGTAGTGTAGTGTGGTGTGGTAGGGTAGTGTGGTGGTAGTAGTCTAGTGGTAGTGTAGAGACAGTTTAGTGTGGTGGTAGTGTAGTGTATGGTGGTAGCGGTAGCGTGTTCTGGTGATAGTGTGGTGGTTTAATAGTGTGGTCAGTGATTTGGGTGAGTGTACCGCAGTGATAGTGTGGTGGTGGCATGTAGTGTGGTGTATTGGTTAGCGGTTGTGGTCGTGATAGTACTGATGATAATGGTGGTGCTGATAATCTCACTGTAGTGGTGCGATGGTGAGGGTAGTGTTGTGGCGATGATGATGGCGGGTGATGGTGAAGGTGGTGGTGGTGGTGGTGATAATGTCGGAACCACAACCATCTGCCACAAATAACGAGGATAGTGCAGCACAACACCATCCAAGGAAAGATAGTGAGGGGGTTACAACGTAGTAGCGAGGATAGTGACGAGCAAGAAGTGAAAATAGCACACCATAACAGCTGTCAGTGTTGTGAGGAGAGTGAGACGGCCGAGTGATGACAACACACAAGTTGTGTTATAAAACCAGTAATAAGTCAACGACGATAACACCATTACTGCCTTGTAGTAACGCCAGTTATAACACCATTACCACCTTGTAACAACACCATTGCCACCTTATAATAACACCAGTCATAATACCATTACCAACTTGTAATAAGAGCAGCAACAACGGCGAAATTGTCACATGAAGAGGAAGCAGCAGCCTCCACAAGGGATCAGCCTCTGGTACGGAGCTACACACTTTGTAACGCAAGTATAAGCGTCAAATCCTTTCAAGAAGAGTAATCCTGGACAGTGATCCAGGGTAGTGGTCATGAGCAGTGATCCAGGGCAGTGGTCCTGAGCAGTGATCCAGGGCAGTGGTCCAAAGCAGTGATCCAGGGCAGTGGCCCTGAGCAGTGATCCTGGTTGGTCTGGCACTCGGCGGAGGCACTGGTCCAGTAGTATTTCTAGTAGTATTTCCGGTATCTGCTGGTAGCAGGCTGAAGAGTCTTGAACAACGGATGTTGACACAGTGTTACATTATTGTGCCCACGGCGCCCCTGCTTTTCAATTGGTTTAGTGTGCATATTTGGAACCTGATCCTCTAATACCTGTTTATATAATAAGGTATACCTCTAATACCTGTGTATATAATAAGGTATACCTCTCTCTTCGCTCTATGGAGCACATTCCAAACTAGGCGGTGTATTTTGTATGTATATATTAGCCAAGATATCCCATGTCTATCTCTTTATGCATACATATGTTGAAAATTCATAATAAGTGAATGTAATAAAGCAATAGAAAGATAGTTTCCAAGTCAGGATCTGGAGCTCCCAAGACAGGGGCGAAACCTAGTCACAACAAAAGCTTTTTTTATTTACTATTGTCCGCCGTACGTCGTTCGGATGATGAACTTTAAAGTTATAATGGCGTTGATTTACTTATTGCAACGTTGATCAGCGTTTAAATAACTGCCTGCATCATCCATGACCACGTCGACACGCCCACGCTATTTTATCCTTCAATGCCTACGCTCACGCCCAAAAGGCCACTGATACTGAGGTTTACTCAAAATTGTTACTAAATAGCCCGGCCTGCGCCCTCCCTCGCTCTCCAAGGATAAACTTTTTAACCTAAACCAGTCGAGGGTTTATAAACCGTGATGATGTACAACCCCCCACCTACTCCACCCCCAGTCCTCCCCTGGAAAACCCCACGCCAAGGGGGGAGGGGAAAAGGGAGAATCCACCCTACCTTCAAGGCATGGCTAGCCAGCACATAGCTGTGTGTATTGAGCCAGCCCACAACTGGGCCCACGCCCACACATGCCCCTGCTCCCACACTGCACAAGGCGCCCATGAATCAGAGTAATGGCAGTGTCAATACTCAACAACAGCAACAAGGCATTCTGGAGTGTAAATTTGCTGTGCACTTGTACCTCGGTGGCAGCCTCTTATTGTAACCTTAATAAGGTTATAGACACGCAATACTCTCATCAGGAGTGAAGTTCACCGTGTATGTATACTGCCTTCCACTCTCACTTCATTCATGCCCTAAGATTCTCACACACACACACACACACACACACACACACACACACACACACACACACACACACACACACACACACACACACACACACACACACACACATTCACCGCTGCAAGCTGGCACAACGAGAGCAAGCAACCCAGCACAGGGCAGAGTCGTCAGCGGAATTTTAAGCAGGGGCTTTAATGCTCAGACCACGAGATACCACACTCAGCAGCTGGTCCTCCTGCCTGACACCGGCACTCCCTGCAGTGCCAGGTGCCACACTCAGCAACTGCTCCTTCTGCCTCCCACTGCAGATGTAAGTGATTCGCCAGGAGCGTACTCCCAGCAATGGTCTTCTGGAAGTGGTGAGTCGTCTCTGGCTCCCGAGGGAGTGTCGTAGCCGGGTACAATGGGTCAACAGTCTCAATACTGCCTTGGGGTGCCATTTTAAGGAGCCTTACACTGGTACTCCCTACAGCGGTTGCCCTCTCCATGTGTTTACATTCCTAGCAGTGTGAGTCCTGTATAAGATAAGGTTACCTTCCCTTTACACTCACACTCCAGCCCTCTCCACTCACCCCTACACCCTAGCCTTCCCATGCATACTTGTTGTGTGTTTGAATCAATGTATATATATGCACTGATGGTATAATCACTGCCTCTTAAACTATATCACCCCACTTTTACGTTAACACTAACGCAGAGTAGAACCACAGCACGGGTGAGGCTCGAACCTACAGCAGTCACTTGTGTCATTATGATTTCGCGAGTCAGAGTTGAAATATCCACTCCCATATATCACTACATATGTGCAGGTGGTACTATGTGTGAGGGTAAAGAGTGTAGATGTGTGTGTACAATCATATGCATTCATATACAATTTTTATTTCTTTACAAAGGTTACAATGTGTAACTGACGTTTTATAAAATGTTAAGTACAAAGTCAGTAACATACCTGAGCATTACGTACCATATAGAGCAGCACACTGCTGATGTATCCACAGCTCTTCCATTCAAAGACAGTGGCGCTGCGGAGAGTTATCTCGGTACAAAGCCAGTCTTATCAAGCCAGTCTCACTACATTCATGTCTTGAGAGTTTAGGTGGGGGAGGGGAAGGGATCGTCCTTTCTACCCTCCCTCCGTCACGCGCACTCATTGTGCACCACGCGCTTGCACTGCCAGTGTGCACCACGCGCGTGCACTGCCAGTGTGCACCACGCGCGTGCACCGCCAGTGTGCACCACGTACACGCTTGCACACAGGCGAAGCACCTCTTAACTCAGCCAAGATGTAATGCACAAAGTTTTGTGCCCTGGAAACTTTATAACTCCGTCACCAGGACTAAACTACACCCAGAGCCAGGCAACCACCTCCACCATCTTCCATTTCTTCATTTTTCCCCTTGTTCCTCCTCTTCCCTTCTTTACTTCCTCCAACACCTCTTCCCCCTTCTTCTTCCCCTCTTCTACTTTTTTCAACTCCTCTTCCGCCTTTCACCTACTTTTCCACCTCTTTCTCTCACATTCCCTGCTTTCTTTCTCCTTATTCTCCTCTTCCCCGTGTCATTCTCCTCTTCTTTTACCGTTGTTTTTCACTGACGAAGTTACAAAAATCACCGCCCAGTTATAAAAAATAAAAAAATACATAAGTGTGCCTCAAACCGGTACATAACCGGAAGGTTACATAAAATTATGGAATACATAATGGAGACGTTTTAATATATGATCCAAAAAGGAACTCTAAGTAGACATCTTTTTTTTTTTCTTTTTTTTAAATTTCATAACAAATTTTTTTTAATATTTTCTTTTAAAGTTTTTATTCCAATTAATTTTTTAAATCCTTAAAAAAGAGTTTTTAATCTTAAAAATTGTAAACGTTTCGAAAAGATTTTTTATAATCTGATGAATTTTTTTTATTCTTGTCAAAAAATTTTAGCTTCTTAGCAAATAAGTTTTAATTCTAATTATTTATTATTTTGATCTTATTACAAAGGTTTTTAAACTCATATAAAAAGGCTCTTAATCTTATCAAAATAAAATTTAACCTTATATAAAACAAAGCTACGGTTATTTAATTATATCAAAAAGGGTAACAGTTAAAAAAAAAAAAAAAACATGGGCCTGCAATTTCTGCCGACTCCGCTGCATATTAGACGGCATTAGAGGCCACATTAGATGCCATTAGAGAAGGTGCTTAGAAAGAGCCTTAAATTTCCCTTCAACACTTGTAGTGTCATCGTGAGACGGTGAGATGGAAAAAAATAGATTGTTTGAAATTGGCCATAAGATGGCCCATGATGCTTGTCCACCAGCAGTACTGCTTCATCCCCTGCTTGTCCACCAGCAGTACTGCTTCATCCCCTGCTTGTCCACCAGCAGTACTGCTTCATCTCCTGCTTGTCCACCAGCAGTACTGCTTCATCTCCTGCTTGTCCACCAGCAGTACTGCTTCATCTCCTGCTTGTCCACCAGCAGTACTGCTTCATCTCCTGCTTGTCCACCAGCAGTACTGCTTCATCTCCTGCTTGTCCACCAGCAGTACTGCTTCATCTCCTGCTTGTCCACCAGCAGTACTGCTTCATCTCCTGCTTGTCCACCAGCAGTACTGCTTCATCCCCTGCTTGTCTGCTTGCTTGTTCACCAGCAGTACTGCTTCATCTCCCTGCTGCTTGCTTCATCTCCTGCTTGTTCACCAGCAGTACTGCTTCATCTCCTGCTTGTCCACCAGCAGTACTGCTTCATCTCCTGCTTGTCCACCAGCAGTACTGCTTCATCTCCTGCTTGTCCACCAGCAGTACTGCTCCATCTCCTGCTTGTCCACCAGCAGTACTGCTTCTCCTGCTTCATCTCCTGCTTGTCCACCAGCAGTACTGCTTCATCTCCTGCTTGTCCACCAGCAGTACTGCTTCATCTCCTGCTTGTCCACCAGCAGTACTGCTCCATCTCCTGCTTGTCCACCAGCAGTACTGCTTCATCTCCTGCTTGTCCACCAGCAGTACTGCTTCATCTCCTGCTTGTCCACCAGCAGTACTGCTTCATCTCCTGCTTGTCCACCAGCAGTACTGCTTCATCTCCTGCTTGTCCACCAGCAGTACTGCTTCATCCCCTGCTTGTCCACCAGCAGTACTGCTTCATCTCCTGCTTGTCCACCAGCAGTACTGCTTCATCTCCTGCTTGTCCACCAGCAGTACTGCTTCATCCCCTGCTTGTCCACCAGCAGTACTGCTTCATCTCCTGCTTGTCCACCAGCAGTACTGCTTCATCTCCTGCTTGTCCACCAGCAGTACTGCTTCTCCTGCTTGTCCACCATCTCCTGCTTGTCCACCAGCAGTACTGCTTCATCTCCTGCTTGTCCACCAGCAGTACTGCTCCATCTCCTGCTTGTCCAGCAGTACTGCTTCATCTCCTGCTTGTCCACCAGCAGTACTGCTTCATCTCCTGCTTGTCCACCAGCAGTACTGCTTCATCTCCTGCTTGTCCACCAGCAGTATTGCTTCATCTCCTGCTTGTCCACCAGCAGTACTGCTTCATCTCCTGCTTGTCCACCAGCAGTACTGCTTCATCTCCTGCTTGTCCACCAGCAGTACTGCTTCATCTCCTGCTTGTCCACCAGCAGTACTGCTTCATCTCCTGCTTGTCCACCAGCAGTACTGCTTCATCTCCTGCTTGTCCACCAGCAGTACTGCTTCATCTCCTGCTTGTCCACCAGCAGTACTGCTCCATCTCCTGCTTGTCCACCAGCAGTACTGCTTCATCTCCTGCTTGTCCACCAGCAGTACTGCTTCATCCCCTGCTTGTCCACCAGCAGTACTGCTTCATCCCCTGCTTGTCCACCAGCAGTACTGCTTCATCCCCTGCTTGTCCACCAGCAGTACTGCTTCATCTCCTGCTTGTCCACCAGCAGTACTGCTTCATCTCCTGCTTGTCCACCAGCAGTACTGCTTCATCTCCTGCTTGTCCACCAGCAGTACTGCTTCATCTCCTGCTTGTCCACCAGCAGTACTGCTTCATCTCCTGCTTGTCCACCAGCAGTACTGCTTCATCTCCTGCTTGTCCACCAGCAGTACTGCTTCATCTCCTGCTTGTCCACCAGCAGTACTGCTTCATCTCCTGCTTGTCCACCAGCAGTACTGCTTCATCTCCTGCTTGTCCACCAGCAGTACTGCTTCATCTCCTGCTTGTCCACCAGCAGTACTGCTTCATCTCCTGCTTGTCCACCAGCAGTACTGCTTCATCTCCTGCTTGTCCACCAGCAGTACTGCTTCATCTCCTGCTTGTCCACCAGCAGTACTGCTTCATCTCCTGCTTGTCCACCAGCAGTACTGCTTCATCTCCTGCTTGTCCACCAGCAGTACTGCTTCATCTCCTGCTTGTCCACCAGCAGTACTGCTTCATCTCCTGCTTGTCCACCAGCAGTACTGCTTCATCTCCTGCTTGTCCACCAGCAGTACTGCTTCATCTCCTGCTTGTCCACCAGCAGTACTGCTTCACCAGCAGTACTGCTTCTCTCCTGCTTGTCCACCAGCAGTACTGCTTCATCTCCTGCTTGTCCACCAGCAGTACTGCTTCATCTCCTGCTTGTCCACCAGCAGTACTGCTTCATCTCCTGCTTGTCCACCAGCAGTACTGCTTCATCTCCTGCTTGTCCACCAGCAGTACTGCTTCATCTCCTGCTTGTACACCAGCAGTACTGCTTCATCTCCTGCTTGTCCACCAGCAGTACTGCTTCATCTCCTGCTTGTCCACCAGCAGTACTGCTTCATCTCCTGCTTGTCCACCAGCAGTACTGCTTCATCTCCTGCTTGTCCACCAGCAGTACTGCTTCATCCCCTGCTTGTCCACCAGCAGTACTGCTTCATCTCCTGCTTGTCCACCAGCAGTACTGCTTTATCTCCTGCTTGTCCACCAGCAGTACTGCTTCATCTCCTGCTTGTCCACCAGCAGTACTGCTTCATCTCCTGCTTGTCCACCAGCAGTACTGCTTCATCTCCTGCTTGTCCACCAGCAGTACTGCTTCATCTCCTGCTTGTCCACCAGCAGTACTGCTTCATCTCCTGCTTGTCCACCAGCAGTACTGCTTCATCTCCTGCTTGTCCACCAGCAGTACTGCTTCATCTCCTGCTTGTCCACCAGCAGTACTGCTTCATCTCCTGCTTGTCCACCAGCAGTACTGCTTCATCTCCTGCTTGTCCACCAGCAGTACTGCTTCATCTCCTGCTTGTCCACCAGCAGTACTGCTTCATCTCCTGCTTGTCCACCAGCAGTACTGCTTCATCTCCTGCTTGTCCACCAGCAGTACTGCTTCATCTCCTGCTTGTCCACCAGCAGTACTGCTTCATCTCCTGCTTGTCCACCAGCAGTACTGCTTCATCTCCTGCTTGTCCACCAGCAGTACTGCTTCATCTCCTGCTTGTCCACCAGCAGTACTGCTTCATCTCCTGCTTGTCCACCAGCAGTACTGCTTCATCTCCTGCTTGTCCACCAGCAGTACTGCTTCATCTCCTGCTTGTCCACCAGCAGTACTGCTTCATCCCCTGCTTGTCCACCAGCAGTACTGCTTCATCTCCTGCTTGTCCACCAGCAGTACTGCTTCATCTCCTGCTTGTCCACCAGCAGTACTGCTTCATCTCCTGCTTGTTCACCAGCAGTACTGCTTCATCTCCTGCTTGTCCACCAGCAGTACTGCTTCATCTCCTGCTTGTCCACCAGCAGTACTGCTTCATCTCCTGCTTGTTCACCAGCAGTACTGCTTCATCCCCTGCTTGTCCACCAGCAGTACTGCTTCATCTCCTGCTTGTCCACCAGCAGTACTGCTTCATCCCCTGCTTGTCCACCAGCAGTACTGCTTCATCTCCTGCTTGTCCACCAGCAGTACTGCTTCATCTCCTGCTTGTCCACCAGCAGTACTGCTTCATCTCCTGCTTGTCCACCAGCAGTACTGCTTCATCTCCTGCTTGTCCACCAGCAGTACTGCTTCATCTCCTGCTTGTCCACCAGCAGTACTGCTTCATCTCCTGCTTGTCCACCAGCAGTACTGCTCCATCTCCTGCTTGTCCACCAGCAGTACTGCTTTATCTCCTGCTTGTCCACCAGCAGTACTGCTTCATCCCCTGCTTGTCCACCAGCAGTACTGCTTCATCTCCTGCTTGTCCACCAGCAGTACTGCGCCATCTCCTGCTTGTCCACCAGCAGTACTGCTTCATCTCCTGCTTGTCCACCAGCAGTACTGCTTCATCTCCTGCTTGTCCACCAGCAGTACTGCTTCATCTCCTGCTTGTCCACCAGCAGTACTGCTTCATCTCCTGCTTGTCCACCAGCAGTACTGCTTCATCTCCTGCTTGTCCACCAGCAGTACTGCTTCATCTCCTGCTTTTCCACCAGCAGAACTGCTTCATCTCCTGCTTGTCCACCAGCAGTACTGCTTCATCTCCTGCTTGTCCACCAGCAGTACTGCTTCATCTCCTGCTTGTCCACCAGCAGTACTGCTTGATCTCCTGCTTGTCCTCCAGCAGTACTGCTTCATCTCCTGCTTGTCCACCAGCAGTACTGCTTCATCTCCTGCTTGTCCACCAGCAGTACTGCTTCA
Organism: Cherax quadricarinatus; assembly: GCF_038502225.1. Taxonomy (NCBI): domain Eukaryota; kingdom Metazoa; phylum Arthropoda; class Malacostraca; order Decapoda; family Parastacidae; genus Cherax; species Cherax quadricarinatus. The sequence continues at coordinate 4,615,669 of NC_091321.1, forward strand.
TCTCCTGCTTGTCCACCAGCAGTACTGCTTCATCTCCTGCTTGTCCACCAGCAGTACTGCTTCATCTCCTGCTTGTCCACCAGCAGTACTGCTTCATCCCCTGCTTGTCCACCAGCAGTACTGCTTCATCTCCTGCTTGTCCACCAGCAGTACTGCTTCATCTCCTGCTTGTCCACCAGCAGTACTGCTTTATCTCCTGCTTGTCCACCAGCAGTACTGCTTCATCTCCTGCTTGTCCACCAGCAGTACTGCTTCATCTCCTGCTTGTTCTTCACCAGCAGTACTGCTTCATCTCCTGCTTGTCCACCAGCAGCACTGCTTCATAAATTATTCTACTTCTTGCTCCTCCCGCTGGAGGTCTCCACCATCTGCGTCTCCTTGTTCATCTTCCTCTGCATCATGAGTGGCTTTGTTTTGAACGTAATATTGCACTTGTATGCAACTGTAATTGTATCAGAACTGTAACCAAACGAACTACAAAGCCTTTCATTGTAACTTCCATGCATGTTTCTGAAGAAATAAAATTCTTGCGTATATTTTCTAGGTATCTCGAGACGTCATATTCTTCCTCCTCCTCCTCCTCTAACACTTTACCCTCTCCTCCACGTCCAGCTTCATCTTCCTACACTTCAAGCCATCTCCTCAATCTCCCTCATCATCTTCCTCCTTTTCATTTTCCTCTTCTCTCCCACTCATTCATAACTTGCTTTGTTCTCTGAGTCACATCGTCTATACTTTAGTCATGGCTGCTTCTCAAGTCTCTAACACCAGTTGTTTATTCTTATTTACCAACACACGTACACACGCAGATCCTCTTCTGAATCCTCTAATTTACGCCCAGATCGTTTCGTTTCCCCGATGGTCTTTTGTATGCGCGCCACGACGCCAGTGTTATTGTTGTTGGGTGTGGGGGTGGGGGGAAGGGAATATTATTACGATACACCTCGTTGGCTCCAAGTCCTTTCTCCCTTATTTACAGGGCGCGCGCGATCTATCATGCCTACATATCGTGCCCAGGTCATTAGTTTCCTCGTGTCACATCGTTTATTCACAGCGTGTGGGATTCATCACGCCATATCGTGACTCGTTTGTTTTTACTTCTGTTTTCGAAGAGTCATTTCGTCTATGCTTTTTAATCAGAAATACATCGATTATACGATGTTTTTTCATTGTTTCTCTCAAGTCACGCTTGAAGATCTTGACAGTCGGCAGGTATGTCTTCGAACGCGCAATTTCATATTGTTTTTCCAAAGTGAAGATATGATTTATGATTTGTATATTCAAATCGATAATTCCAATAGTTTTCATCGACTCATCGTTCATCAATTTCATAAAAGAATTGAGTTAATTTATGCATAACACATTTGCTCGAGCGAATCATATCACTTATACTTGTGAAAGAGGATTAAATCTTGTTTTTATAAACGGCCGCTGCTTTTACTCTGCTTGTTTGGAAGATCCGACCACTTATACGGCACTCATTTGTTTCGGTAAACTGTGCCGTGCACACACGACTGTGGTTTACAGCAATCATTTGATTTACAGAGCAAAGCATCAGTTAGGAGGTAACACTGTGTACAAGACGGGCGTGTGCTCCCAGAGCGGCCTCATTACCAGGGCGGTATGGGCGTTGTGATGGTGTGCTAACTGAATACTTATGGTAATTATGGCAGGGATGTTTACTGCTGCCTCCTGTTTTGACCGGTGCTTCATTAGTGGTCTCTGAGGCATGTTACATCTTCGGGTTATTATATAACGTGCATGCACATGCGCCAGCGTTGGTCGGTGCCGCATGTGCCGATAGGCAAGGAACTCAACCTAACAACCCTGGAAGCTAGAAGAAACAAGACTTGCAGAACTTTCCGACCTAAAGATCATTCAGCGACCTCCGAAGAGACAAGGGGCAGAACTAAGTTTTCAACACACACACACACACACACACACACACACACACACACACACACACACACACACACACACACACACACACACATCAATCAGATAACTGCTGCAGCATATGGGCGCCTGGCAAACCTGAGAACAGCATTCCGACACCTTAGTAAGGAATCATTCAACACACTGTACACCGTGTATGTCAGGCCCATACTGGAGTATGCAGCACCTGTTTGGAACCCGCACTTGATAAAGCACGTCAAGAAACTAGAGAAAGTACAAAGGTTTGCAACAAGGTTAGTTCCAGAGCTAAGGGGAATGTCCTATGAAGAAAGATTAAGGGAAATCGGCCTGACGACACTGGAGGACAGGAGGGTCAGGGGAGACATGATAACGACATATAAAATACTGCGTGGAATAGACAAGGTGGACAAGGACAGGATGTTCCAGGGAGGGGACACAGAAACAAGAGGCCACAATTGGAAGTTGAAGACACAAATGAGTCAGAGAGATAGTAGGAAGTATTTCTTCAGTCATAGAGTTGTAAGGCAGTGGAATAGCCTAGAAAATGACGTAGTGGAGGCAGGAACCATACACAGTTTTAAGACGAGGTTTGATAAAGCTCATGGAGCGGGGAGAGAGAGGGCCTAGTAGCAACCGGTGAAGAGGCGGGGCCAGGAGCTAGGACTCGACCCCTGCAACCACAAATAGGTGAGTACAAATAGGTGAGTACAGCCCTCCAGCCAAAAGGTTGTTAAGGAACCCTAGAAGAGACGAGGAACAGCGTTCTGCAAGTTTTTCAGACTTATAGAGCGCTTCTTAAGCAATTATTTAGAAAGATATTGAGGAAACACTAGGACATATTTATTAGAAAACGTTTCGGTCCTGGGACCTAGATAACTTTAACATATAGAGGTTAAAAAGCCAGTATATATAGGCTGAAAGTCAGGTGTGACACATGGTGAGCCACTCTCTGCCTACATCTACACTGACACTGCAACACTCTTTATACAATAAAATTTCCTCTACATTCATACGCAGTCGTACCCATAGCACAACTTAACAAAAAACTCAAACTCATTCCCAGAAACTACTACTCAGAAAAAACCCAAAGTACAGAACACAAGCAAACCTACACCAAAACCCATCCATACAATCTAACACTCGGTAAAAAAAACTGAATACAGTCACATAGTGTCAAAATATTAATATAGTCAGAGGAACAGACGGGTCATGACAGTGGCAGAAAATATTCAAGGAAATAGATAAATAATAGGGCCAGGTTGTACCATATGAAGAGACAGAGACGGGGACAGATGGCAGTTAAAGACACAGATAAGCCCCAGAAACGTTAGGAAATATTTTTTTTTAGTCTCGAGATATTAAGTGGGAAAACTAAAAGAAGACTTGATGAAGGCCAAGAACCATTCGCAGTTTTAAGATTAGATATGATCGGGGCTTGGAGGCCAGGAGCAATGAATCGAACCCTGCAAATGCAACTAGGTGAGCGCGTGCGCGCGCGCACACACACATGATAAAAGCTCACGGAGCAAAGAGAATGGACCTAGTAATGACCAGTAAAGAGGCGGGGTCAGGAGCTATGAATCGACCCCTGCAACCACAATTAGGTGAGTACACACACACACACTTTTGATATATATACCTTTGATGAGTTTTGAGAGCTTTTCTCACCAGAAAATTGTATAAATTTAGTGAGAAACTCGTCTGACATTCTGACTAATTTGAAGAGCTTTCAAATATGTTGACAGCGAAATGCTGAACAAAAATTTATAACATGTTAGACCAAAATTTCAGCAGGCAATTGTGGTATGGTGTTGGCACCTTAAAATACAGTGAAATATGCAGCTGTGGTATGGTGTTGGCACCTTAAAATACAGTGAAATATGCAGCTGTGGTATAGTGTTGGCACCTTAAAATAAGAGCTTACACAAAACAAATTCTGAGGCATGCAACAAAATGAACTATAAAGATTGAGAATTATTAATTATGAAAAAAAAAAGACTAAAGGCACTGGAAATGGTCGCCGTGGCAGGCAGGAAAGAGAGAATACACGATAACTACATACATATTATCTATAAAAGGATATACAACCCTGAGTGACCCACAAAGGGATAATTTCTAATATAAAGAAATATGAAAATTTTAGCCAGTGCTTGAATTATGTGAGATAACAAAAATATTTTTAGAAAAAGGATATCTTAGTGGCAGCCACAGAAAGAGGCTATAACTTTATACTACGTAAAAAAAAGTGAAATATAAAAAAATCATCACAAAAAGAGGCGTAAGTGAATATTATTATGCAAGCAAAGAAGAAACGGTGCCATGACCAGTAACAAGTTGAAAAAGTTACATGATAAATTTATCACACACACACACAGGAACTGTGACTCGACCCCTGCAACCACATATAGGTGAGCGCACGCACGCACGCACGCACACACGCACGCACGCACACACGCACGCACGCACACACACACACACACACACACACACACACACGCACACACACACGCACACACACAGTGACTAGTGTCACTGACATGTATAGTATGCAAAGTCATGGAGAAGATTATCAGGAGAAGAGCGGTGGAGCACCTAGAAAGGAATGAGCTTATCAACGACAGCCAGCACGGTTTCAGAGACGGGAAATCCTATGTCACAAACCTACTGGAGTTCTATGACATGGTGACAGCAGTAAGACAAGAGGGAGAGGGGTGGGTAATTGCATTTTCATGGACTGTAAGAAGGCGTTTGACACAGTTCCACATAAGACATTAGTGCAAAAGCTGGAGGACCAAGCAGGGATAACAGGGAAAGCACTGCAGTGGATCAGGGAATACCTGTAAGGAAGACAACAGCGGGTCATGGTACGTGCCGAGATGTCAGAGTGGGCGCCTGTGACGAGCGGGGTGCAACAGGGGTCAATCCTAGGACCGGTGCTGTTTCTGGTTGATGAGAAGAATTAAATCGGACGAGGACCAGGCAGAACTACAAAGGGATCTGGACAGACTGCAGGCCTGGTCCAGCAAGTGACTCCTGGAGTTCGACCCCACCAAGTGCAATGTCATGAAGATTGGGGAAGGGCAAAGAAAACAGCAGATGGAGTACATTCTAAGTGGCTAAAGACTACAAACCTCACTCAAGGAAAAGGATCTTGGGGTGAGTATAACACCGGGCACATCTCCTGAGACGCACATCAACCAAATAACTGCTGCAGCGTATGGGCGCCTAGCAAACCTAAGAACAGCATTCCGATATCTTAATAGGGAATCGTTCAGGACCCTGTACACTGTGTGCGTTAGGCCCATATTGGAGTATACAGCACCAAGTTGGAACCCACACCTACCCAAGCACGTAAGGAAACTAGAGAAAGTGCAAAGGTTTGCAACAAGACTAGTCCCGGAGCTGAGGGGTATGTCCTACTGGGGGGAAGTTAAGGGAAATCGACCTGACGACACTAGAGGACAGGAGAGATAGGGGGGATATGATAACGACATATAAAATATTGAGAGGAATCGACAAGGTGGACAGAGACTGGATGTTCCAGAGATGGAACACAGCAACAAGGGGTCACAGTTGGAAGTTGAAAACTCTGATGAATCACAGGGATGTTAGGAAGTATTTCTTCAGTCACAGAGTTGTCAGGAAGTGGAATAGTCTGGAAAGTGATGTAGTGAAGGCAGGATCCATACATAACTTTAAGAAGAGGTATGATAAAGCTCATGTAGCAGGAAGTGACCTAGTAGCAGCCAGTGTAAAGGCGGGGCCAGGAGCTGTGAATCGACCCGTGCAACCATAACTAGGTGAATACACTTGAACTAGGAATGATAATGCAAAGACAAAATTAGAAAAGAAAAATATTTAAAAAATAACAACAGCAACACTGGTCAAAAGAGAATTGAAGGTGATAAAGTCACAAAAGATGGACGAAGTGAGTAAGGAACCAGGCAACAAGACCCGATGAGAGGAGTAAAAATGATAAAGATGACAGAGAAGTAAGTGCCCCCCCCCCAAATAAAAAAAATCTTTACCAAGAAATCAGGAAAAACTCCACGAGGAAGAGATGGGATATGCAGCAAAACTCGAGGAAATTAGTTGACAAGAGAAATGAAAAGATAGTGAAGGAAGTTAGATACAATACAGTGAATGGGATGAAGTAAGAGATCACCTTGGGTATTGTACTATGCAGTCCCATAACGAAATTTTACACTATGCTAGTAACACCAGGGCAACTGCCACACGGCTGGAAAATTGGAAATATGACCCTAACATATAAAAAGAGAAACACGAAGTATTGAAGTATAAGCAGTGTTACTGACAGGCATACTGTATAATCTACCGGAAAAGATAATAATGGCTAAGATACTAGAAAAGAAAATATTCCTCAAATATAATAACAAAAAAGGCACAATACCGTGACTGGAACGATACACTAATAACCCGCACATAAAAGAGAGGAGCTTACGACGACATTTCGGTCCGACTTGGACCATTTACAGTCACTTAAAAATGTGATAATAATGAAAAAGAAGGAAACGGAGGTTCAGAGACGACAAATCATGCTTTACGTATTTTCTCCAATTTACAGTTCTGTGACAGACTAGCGTAAAATAAGGGAAAGACAGCGACAGGTAAGCTGCCTTATCTTAGGTTACAACACGGCAAGGAAACACAAGGAGTAACAGACAAGGTGAAAGTGGATAAAAAAATATAGAAGGAAGACGGTAATTCTCATTAGAGCGGAGGGATGTAAGGTGTTTAACGGTGACGAAGGGAGTGTCGCAAGGATCACTCTTGGTATTCCAGATATTTCTGATGTACAATAATGGCCTGTCTGAGGGAAAAAATGTGTTATATAAATAGTTTGTGTCATTGTTTGCTGTCGACGTTAATGAGAAAAACAGCAAGAGAGAACAATGTGGGACTTCAAGATTGCTAGACAGATTGCAGATGCAATGAGGGAGTGTGACTATTAGCACTAAATCCTGATAAGTGCAAATGAGAAAAGGGTTGGAAAAAAAAACTATGGAATATGGGCCAGGAAAAGGAACTGGAGACAACGTACAAGGAAAAAGAGGTTGGAGTAAGCAACGCACCGAACATATTACCAGAAGCACATATCTACTGTATAAGTTCCAAATGCATATGAAAAACTAGCTTATCTGGAACTGCTTTCAGGAACCTCAAGAGGACATGATACACAGAGCCAACATCCGATGATGTATGTATAGAATCTTGAGAAAAATTCGAAGTTCCTCCAGTGGTGTGGACCACCATACACCAAGTGAGTGGAAACCATCAGGGTGTGAGGGTGAGAGAGTGACAGAATGAACGTGAGAACATACGTGTAAGGATGTGTATGAATGAAAGGTGCGAGTTTAAAGGCTTAGGTGTCAGTGTTACCATGAGAGTGTGAATGTGAATGTTGGAATGAGTGAGTGTGTGTAACAGAGGTGTGACTGTGCAAGTGTAAAAAAAAAAATCGGGGTGAGTGTGAGTAATAAGAGTGACATACCAGTACAACAACACACTAACAACACTCACAACGCTAAAATGGTGAAGGACAAAAGAAAATAATCCCAACAATACTAGAGAATTTGCCCATGACGGAAATAAAAAAAAAAAAGTCATTGCGGGAAAAAAAAGAAAGTTTTCGTGCATATATAAGAGTACTGAACCGTCAAAATACAATACACAGCTGCCAGTGGTAACCTTTAAAGGACTGACGATAGAGAGAGAGCTTGTGACCTACCCACCTGTGAAGGCCTCTTGATCCAGGGAGCTGGAGTCACTCTCCCTTTCCTCGGATAAACACTAATTACTTCTACTTCCCCCTCCATATATATATATATATATATATATATATATATATATATATAACCAGAGCAACAAACGGACCTGTTGAACGCCTCTCAACAGAGGAGAACTGAGCGTTATGGATGCCTTTGAAAAGCACTTGATCCAGGGAACTGGAGCCACTCTACTCCGCTTCCACGAATCAGCCCCCGATTGCCTTTTATCCCCGGGCTGTCACCTCTAACCAGAATATTACAAATTTAATTATTAATAATTATGCGGAAGCGCTAAACCCGTAAGGACGGAAGATAATTAGATCGTATCGGAAAAGGAGGCTAGCTCCACGTCCTTGGATCAAGAGTATCTCAACAAAGCATTTTGACTCAAGGTATAATTATCAATAATGGTTATGCAAATGGATGCCGATTATTATTCTTAATAATTATGATGCTTATTTAATAGAATTATAATTATTATTATTATTATTATTATTATGTGCTATATATTTGTGTTAACTTACAGTAACTGTTATATACACATGTTAATTTTCCATTAATTCTCTTCTGCAGTTAGCATCCACAGTCTATTGTTGTCTGTTATAAAATGCAATTATACCAACATTGTCTATAATGCTCTTAATTTAATTTGAGTCTATAATTATTCCCAATAATCTGCTTGTACTACACCTCACTTCTAATTATAGCTTAATCCCCCCCCCTCCATTACTCAGCAGCACCACAACTGCTGATAATACATTTTACTGATTAGATAATTAGGGGTGTTTAGATTCTACTCCCTCCTTTCTTTCCTTCCTTCCCCCCACCTCGCTTATGCTTACATATTCTCAAAGACTATCCTTTCCATCTCTACTACACTAGGCTCAATCATAGAGCTTACTTCCCCTTTCCATCCTCTACGTAGCCTCGTACTTTCTACTGGGCAATTCCTTCATATATATATATATATATATATATATATATATATATATATATATATATATATATATATATATATATATATATATATATATATATATATATATATATATATATATATATATATATATATATATATATATATATATATATATATATATATATATATATATATATATATATATATATATATATATATATATATATATATATATATATATATATATATATATATATATATATATATATATATATATATATATATATATATATATATATATATATATATATATATGTATATATATATATATATATATATATATATGTATATATATATATATATATATATATATATATATATATATATATATATATATATATATATATATATATATATATATATGTGTGTGTGTGTGTGTGTGTGTGTGTGTGTGTGTGTGTATGAAAAGCAACCACTGTGTAAAAAATAATGTTCCTTGATAATGTGAGAAATCACGAAAGCTCTTGGAATTCTACTATTTTTTTCACAGTGGCTGTTCTGCATATTGTGATATCACCTGTTTACTGTGATCCTATTTATTTTTTGTTTTGTTTTACCCCCTCTGCTTCTGTTCCGTTTATCTGCATCTCTCACTTTTGTGATTTATTCCTGACCTGTTTTATATCCCAGCTGCATATTATATTTTCTTTCTTTATCCCCCTCTGTAACTTTGTTCACTCTGTGCATATTGCATGTTATTCCCTGACTGTCTCTCTCCTTGTCCTTTAATGGCTGACATCCAACGAAGATTTGATACTAACCAAAATTCGTGGTAACTCGTTTCTCTGCTGCTGTAAAGCAATAGAACACATCTATAACCCTTCAGGTCTGGCTTTACCAACTCAAGTATAAAAAAATGACAAAATACACAAGAGGAAAGCAGAAGGCCAAAATTGTAAACACCAGTTAAGGTGACTTAAGATATAATGTAAGTGCACCCCAATATTTGGTCGACTTGAGGACACTGACAGTTATAACTGTCAGAACACCCAATGTTTGGTCGACTTGAGAACACTGACAGTTGCTCTACGAGAATACCCAACATATTAAGACTTGAGCTCCTTCGAGCGGATGATGCCTTGAAGCTGGCGAAAGGCTCTTGATCCAAGGAACTGAAGTTTACCTATCCTTTCCTCGGATCAAGTCTCTTACTACCCTTCTAGGCGCTGCAAGACCCCTACGAGTCTAGCGCTTCCCCGTGAATCAAGAAACTGGGTGCTTCTTTGGGATCTTTCTCAAGAGAACTAGCAGTGATTTTTCCTCTTTCTTGAGCGGCAAGTGCCCTTAAAATATAGCACAATTATATATATATATATATTTTTCAATGCCCACAAGGCCTATTTTCAACTCCTTACTGAAAGTAATTAATTAATGATTTTGTGTGCTGCTGTTAAGTTTATTGCTTTAATTTACCTACCAATGTTGTGGGTTATATTCAATTTGGCAAAGAAATTGTTACAAGTTGAACATGCTACAAAAAAAAAAGGTTGATAAAAGACACGGATATGCCTGAAATTGATTAATGGATATAAGCCTTCACACACACACATACACACACACACACACACACACACACACACACACACACACACACACACACACACACACACACACACACACACACACACACATTGCTAGTCTAAATGTTCTATCTACAGTCTACCAAAACCCACCAGCAATGCACTGTCACTGACTCCAAAAATATATCTTTCTACTTGTATATGTACATCCTCATACGCAACAATGCACACGAGGGCCTTGCAATAATGGCGCCAGCAACATCGGAAATTTGGGGAAAACTTTAAAGACAATTTATGTAACTATTGTTGCATGACGTGACTTACATATGTTGACACAGCAATTGTTGCATGCTGTGACTCGCATATATTGACAACAATTATTACATGCTGTCACTCGCATATGTTGACACAGCAATTTCTGCATGCTGTGACTCACATATCTTCACCTAACAACCTCCATTTTTTCCCTTTTCCTCGTCACATTTCATTTCTAATTTCACCTCCCTGCCCCACCCCAGTAAACTACTGCCCCCCCCCCCTCCCTCTAAATGCTGGTCTGTATACTTCACACTAAACATCCCTATGCCTTCCTTCCTCTTCACAACTTGCCTATTACCTATTTATGGTTCCTGTCCTCTTAGCTCACCTTACACAGAAGAACCTAACATTATTCTTTTGATCGACCTGTTATCTGTCACGTGTTATGATCCGCTAGCCTAACTCTCCTTACCTACTCTCACTTTTCCTGCTACCCCACCTACCCAGATAAGCTAGCTTCCCCTATAAGCACCGTTCCCTCAAAGTGAATGATGTGGTGGCGCCGAAAAGATGTGGAAAAAGAAATGCGCATTTTAGAACATTTATTATACGTTTCGCCACGAGTGGCTTCTCCAGCCGTCCTGAAAAGCCCCTCATGGCGAAACGTTTCCTTCAATGTCCTGAAGTGTGCACGAGTGTCTCTTTCCACACCCCCTCAATCCTGGGGTGTTGGTGGGGAGGTGTCGAATGTGTTGAGGGGTGAGGCAGGGAGGGGAAGTGAGAGTAGCTACTTACCCCTATAATAGAGTTGAGCTCAGTCATGGTCACCTGCTTCGCTCTCTCGATCGCTGCCGCCACCTGCTGCTGGTGCTGCCGGAGAAAGGTGCAGTTAGTGAAGGTGATAGTGGTGATGGTGATGAGGGGCGATGGTGAGGAGGGGTGATGGTGAGGAGGAGGATGTAGGGGGGGAGGGGGGTAAGGAAAGCACCGGCAGCAGCAGCAGCAGCAGCGGCAGTGAGATGGTGGTGGTGATGGTGATGAAGAGGAGAAAGAGCAGATGCTGGTGATGGAGAAAATGTTGATGATGCTGAAGATGGAGAAAATGTTGGAGATGATGCTGGTGATGGAGAAAATGTTGGAGATGATCCAGATGGAGAAAATGTTGGAGATAAATCTGATGGAGATAATGCTGGAGATGAATCTGATGGAGACAATGCTGAGATGAATCTGAGAAAATGTTGGAGATACTGTTATTGTTAATGCTGGTGTAGAATGTCGCTGAAGACTAATACACAGTACCAAAACATTAGTTACACATTAAAACAGATGATAACGTAAAGAAAGAAAATTTAAAGGAAAACGAGTAAGTAGAATCAGGAAGACAATCTAGGAAAACTTGTTGTAAGGACGTAATTATGTTTGTCCTAAGTTAGGCGGTCTAATTTATGCTGTCAAGGGTGATTTAGGACAGAGAGAGAGAGAGAGAGAGAGAGAGAGAGATTGGAAAGGAGCAGTAGATTAGATTCATATTTTGCCACCGAAATGGCTAGTTTACTTTGCACCCCATATCCATCCTGTGGACGGTAGCACAAGAGCATATGGATATAGAAAAGGCCTAGGAGCTAGGCTCCGAAAGGATTAACAGGAGTAGCAGAGAAGAGCATTTAATAAAAAGCTTTGAAATAGACCTTGTTATCAAGGAAGCTACGACTGGAAGAGGCCGAGATTGTTAGGGTAAAATGACTCGGTAAGGTGAACGTAAGTGATGGGCGGAGAATGTAACATATAGAAAAAGACAGACACGCTAATGTAAAATGTAACGTTTGTGTGTCCTTTCAGGTGTTGGAATAGAGGAGATACAGTGGCTTGTGAGGCATATCTCAACGTATGCCTCTCATTGAGGGATGAGAGGGATACTTTGCGGCATACCTCGGTCCCCACCTGCATATCGTAATTCAGTGGAGTTTCTGTCAGGTTTTGCAAACATTTAAAGAGATAACATCCAGGGAAGGGAGGTATGTTTCAAGGTATATCTCAAGATATGCTTGAAGGAATGTTTCAAGATATACCTCACAGGCTACAGTATAGTAGAAGTCATCAGTGTTTAATTTAAACCTTTATTATACACCTCATCTCCATCCTGCGTGAGGCAGTCAAAAGATGAGACACAGTGACTCCAGGGACTCACCATCACGAATGTTTCTCATCACATTGTATATTTCTCACCGGCAGCGCTGTATGACCTTTGTGGGTTTAGCGCTTGGTTTGGATTATAATAATATACACTTCTCTCCATATAAATCAACCCCAGAAAAAAAATAAGACCATATAATCAACATCGTAATTTTTATGTATTGTGAGCCGGAGAATGTGCATAGTTTATATTATTTATCTCAGTCTTCCATTTATCTCACAGTTAATCTCAATTCTCCTGTATTTACGTTGATGAGAATTGGTTAAATTATGTATATTAAGGTGGTTAAGTAAAGGGCTTAATAAGGTATAAGGTAATGTAATGAATCTCAGTGAGTGAAAAACTTGTTATAAGTGTATTTATATTACCGGCTTAGTAAAGTATTACTATACGGAATAAGAATTTTGGAATTCACCTGCTTTTGTTAAAACAGTCGCTGGAGTGCAACTTCTTGTGTACTGACTACCAAGTACCAAATATAAGGTAATTACACTGGATACTTTGATTTTCTTCCTTGAGGAGGTAAGAACTCAGTGAAAAAATAAAATTGCTACGTTATACCTGACACATGATACTTGGAGGTGATGACGATGATGATGGTGGTTATGGTGATGGGGAAACGTGATACTTGGAGGTGATGACGATGATGATGGTGGTTATGGTGATGGGGAAACATGATACTTGGAGGTGATGACGATGATGATGGTGGTTATGGTGATGGGGAAACATGATACTTGGAGGTGATGATGGTGGTTATGGTGATGGGGAAACGTGATACTTGGAGGTGATGACGATGATGATGGTGGGTATGGTGATGGGGAAACATGATACTTGGAGGTGATGACGATGATGATGGTGGTTATGGTGATGGGGAAACGTGATACTTGGAGGTGATGACGATGATGATGGTGGTTATGGTGATGGGGAAACATGATACTTGGAGGTGATGACAATGATGATAGTGGTTATGGTGATGGGGAAACATGATACTTGGAGGTGATGACGATGATGATGGTGGTTATGGTGATGGGGAAACGTGATACTTGGAGGTGATGACGATGATGATGGTGGTTATGGTGATGGGGAAACGTGATACTTGGAGGTGATGACGATGATGATGGTGGTTATGGTGATGGGGAAACATGATACTTGGAGGTGATGACGATGATGATGGTGGTTATGGTGATGGGGAAACATGATACTTGGAGGTGATGACGATGATGATGGTGGTTATGGTGATGGGGAAACATGATACTTGGAGGTGATGACGATGATGATGGTGGTTATGGTGATGGGGAAACGTGATACTTGGAGGTGATGACGATGATGATGGTGGTTATGGTGATGGGGAAACGTGATACTTGGAGGTGATGACGATGATGATGGTGGTTATGGTGATGGGGAAACATGATACTTGGAGGTGATGACGATGATGATGGTGGTTATGGTGATGGGGAAACGTGATACTTGGAGGTGATGACGATGATGATGGTGGTTATGGTGATGGGGAAACGTGATACTTGGAGGTGATGACGATGATGATGGTGGTTATGGTGATGGGGAAACGTGATACTTGGAGGTGATGACGATGATGATGGTGGTTATGGTGATGGGGAAACGTGATACTTGGAGGTGATGACGATGATGATGGTGGTTATGGTGATGGGGAAACGTGATACTTGGAGGTGATGACGATGATGATGGTGGTTATGGTGATGGGGAAACGTGATACTTGGAGGTGATGACGATGATGATGGTGGTTATGGTGATGGGGAAACGTGATACTTGGAGGTGATGACGATGATGATGGTGGTTATGGTGATGGGGAAACGTGATACTTGGAGGTGATGACGATGATGATGGTGGTTATGGTGATGGGGAAACATGATACTTGGAGGTGATGACGATGATGATGGTGGTTATGGTGATGGGGAAACATGATACTTGGAGGTGATGACGATGATGATGGTGGTTATGGTGATGGTGAAACATGATACTTGGAGGTGATGACGATGATGATGGTGGTTATGGTGATGGGGAAACATGATACTTGGAGGTGATGACGATGATGATGGTGGTTATGGTGATGGGGAAACATGATACTTGGAGGTGATGACGATGATGATGGTGGTTATGGTGAAACATGATACTTGGAGGTGATGACGATGATGATGGTGGTTATGGTGATGGGGAAACATGATACTTGGAGGTGATGACGATGATGATGGTGGTTATGGTGATGGGGAAACATGATACTTGGAGGTGATGACGATGATGATGGTGGTTATGGTGATGGGGAACGGGTAAGTGCCATTGGTTATGATGGTGGGGTGAGATAGGATCATCAAGCATTTATTGAAGTATTATTTAGTTTGGATAATAATAATGAGACTACAATTTATAGACAGGATTTCTGGTGTGTGAGTTACCAGGTGTCAAGGGGACTTGTCGATAAACATCTGACCTCTGTGTGTGTGTGTATCTACACACACACACACACACACACACACACACACACACACACACACACACACACACACACATACTCTTTGCTACTCTCCTGGCTCAAATAATTCCTACCTTAGTCTCAGGGAAATCCTAAACAACTTTGGTACAATAAGAATACATTAAGTAGTCATTCAAACACAAAAGAACCATTAAAACAATCAACTGAAATTAGAACGATCAAGTGTCATTAGAATGGCCCACGCGGTTTTAGCGCTTCACATAGCTGTAAGTTAAACTAGACGTATTTCGGACGCTGCGCGATCCCATGAAAGTATCCCCGTATTCCATAACTCCAGCCCCCTGTACCTCAACGAGCGCGACTGGAATAGTGCAGAGTGCGACATACGTTGATAATTCAGTAAAATATTAGTACTGAAGATTGGAAGGGAATCAGAAGAGGCATTCACGAATCATTATACGGAATCTAATATTAATTTTTTCATTAAAAATGCTCAATTCCGACATACCCAGACCAAATCTAATTCAAACCTTTCAAAGAGACCAAAATCTTAACATGCACAACCAATTTAAGGTTCAAGTTATATTATCAAGTCATCAGAATCGAAGGATTGAAGTTAAATCATAGATGCGACACTTAAAAATTATCGACTGATAATTTTTCGACTTACAACAATGCAAACTGTGAGCTACACATGCTGAAATTAGCCCAAGCCTTTCTCTAAGAAAAAATGACCAGCTTTAAAGAAAGTAACAGTGGTTTTGAGGGCACACAGATCTTAATTAAGTTTATTTAACCTAAGATAACCAAATAAGGGATTTATTTCTTTTCAGAAGAGTCTTTTTCCAATTATTTCACACACACAAAAAAATTGATTAATAAAATTAGCACATGATAACTTAGACAACTTGACAAAATGAGATTGTTTCCTGTGAGGAAAACACATCAACACAAGTTGAAAAGTGTGCCAGTTTAACTAATCAAACTGTTTTCTGTGGAATGATTGTAGAATGTCTTCTGATTGGTAATAAGTCATACTGTTTAACTATATCTTAGGTTAAATCTTTTATGATAATCTTAGGCTAAATCTTTTAGTGATAATGAATGGAACATTGTCTCCCATTTTCCCAGGCGTTCACTCTTGAAGATGTTCTTATAATAATAATAATAATAATAATATACATATACATGTATAACGTGTACAGGCCTCGCTGACATCAATGACATACTACTATATAGAAAACCCCTTGTTTTGCAGAACATTTCGGGCAAATTAGGTCAATTTTGTCCCAGGATGCGACCCACACCTGTCGACTAACACCCAGGTACCCATTTTAGTGATGGGTGAACACTGGACAGCAGGTGTCTTAAGGAAACACGTACCGCGGATCGACCTCCCCCCCTCACCACAGTATGTGAGCTGAGTGCGATAGCGATGTCCATGAATATTATAATAATAATAATAATAATAATGCAAATTTCCTAAAAGATGGCTCGGTTGAACTGGGAAAACGGATTGACAGATGGATGATGGAAATTAATTGAGAAGCGCCATGTAGTGGAAACAGGAGAAAGAGATGACAGGCCACATGACGAAACCAATTTCGTGATAAGATAGTGAAATAATCAGACTGAAAGCGGGATCTAGGAATAATTTTCAGACAAAAGAAAAAAAGACTGATATCGGATGATCCGATTCTATATATATTGGATCGACATAACCTTTACATATATAGATTGGATAGGCAGATGCTAAAAACTCTGTTCACAACGTACGTTAGGCCAAAATTGCAATAAGCAGCTGTAGAGTGTTGTCTGCACCTAAAAGGAAAGAAAGGTAGATAAGATAAAAGAAGAGAGTGCCAAAACATGATACAACATGGCTCACATGTAAGCAAATATGAGTTAGGAAGAAAGGGTGAAATGTTCTCACTGGCTGACAGCAGGGTGAAATGTTCTCACTGACTGACAGCAGGGTGAAATGTTCTCACTGGCTGACAGCAGGGGAAATAGAGGAGACATGATTACATACAAAATCATAAAAATATACGAGGAAATGTATGAAGAAGATTCCTTAGTCAAAAAAAGAGAACAAGACACAATTCAGGATTGAAAAGGAACACACACACACACACACACACACACACACACACACACACACACACACACACACACACACACACACACACACACACGCACACACACAAGAATCAGAAAAGGTCGGGCCAGGAACTATGACATAATTCCTACAAACCTAACAAGGTTCATCAATCTAATAATAAAAACACACAACGCACCCAAATGAGCTGCAGGGAAGCCAGCAGACATTTCTTTAACATGTGAGTAACTAAGAAGTAGAATGACCTGAGCAATGACACACAGAATACTTAACACCACTGGACCACACAATGATGGTCTACTTAACACTACTGGACCACACAATGATGGTCTACCTCACACTACTGGACCACACAATGATGGTCTACCTCACACTACTGGACCACACAATGATGGTCTACCTCACACTACTGGACCACACAATGATGGTCTACTTAACACTACTGGACCACACAATGATGGTCTACCTCACACTACTGGACCACACAATGATGGTCTACTTAACACTACTGGACCACACATACTGACCTTTATGTGGGAATGATATCCTGAGCAGAGGATCAGGGAAAGAAGGAAGAGGTGATTTTCACTTACACTTTCCGTATCAGGTTACAGGTTCAACTTGATACATACAGTAAGAGATACACATCTTTCATGGTACATACACTGTGTGTGTAGGTATGTATGTCGTGCCGAATAGGTAAAACTTGCTATTTTGGCTTAAATATCAATGTTCTTCTTGCCGAATAAGGTAAACGAAAATTTGTGTATGCAATAATTTCCCAAAAATCATTCTGAACCTAACGAAAAAAATATATATTTCATTGTTTGTTCATTATTAAATTATTGTAAACTTATCTAAAATATATTTAGTTGGATTAGGCTAAATTAAATTGAGCTTGTTATAATAAGATTAGGTAAATTTTCTAAGGTTCTTTTGGTACAAAATTACTATTTTTTACATTAACATAAATGAAAAAAATATATCTTTAAACGTATAAGAGAAAGGACTTTCTTGCTAACTTACCAGTTTTATCTATTCGGCACTTCAATATATATATATATATATATATATATATATATATATATATATATATATATATATATATATATATATATAATTATGTTTGTTTGTTTTTATTATCACACCGGCCGATTCCCACCAAGGCAGGGTGGCCCGAAAAAGAAAAACTTTCACCATCATTCACTCCATCACTGTCTTGCCAGAAGGGTGCTTTACACTACAGTTTTTAAACTGCAACATTAACACCCCTCCTTCAGAGTGCATGCACTGTACTTCCCATCTCCAGGACTCAAGTCCGGCCTGCCGGTTTCCCTGAATCCCTTCATAAATGTTACTTTGCTCACACTCCAACAGCACGTCAAGTATTAAAAACCATTTGTCTCCATTCACTCCTATCAAACACGCTCACGCATGCCTGCTGGAAGTCCAAGCCCCTCGCACACAAAACCTCCTTTACCCCCTCCCTCCAACCCTTCCTAGGCCGACCCCTACCCCGCCTTCCTTCCACTACAGACTGATACACTCTTGAAGTCATTCTGTTTCGCTCCATTCTCTCTACATGTCCGAACCACCTCAACAACCCTTCCTCAGCCCTCTGGACAACAGTTTTGGTAATCCCGCACCTCCTCCTAACTTCCAAACTACGAATTCTCTGCATTATATTCACACCACACATTGCCCTCAGACAAGACATCTCCACTGCCTCCAGCCTTCTCCTCGCTGCAACATTCATCACCCACGCTTCACACCCATATAAGAGCGTTGGTAAAACTATACTCTCATACATTCCCCTCTTTGCCTCCAAGGACAAAGTTCTTTGTCTCCACAGACTCCTAAGTGCACCACTCACTCTTTTTCCCTCATCAATTCTATGATTCACCTCATCTTTCATAGACCCATCCGCTGACACGTCCACTCCCAAATATCTGAATACGTTCACCTCCTCCATACTCTCTCCCTCCAATCTGATATTCAATCTTTCATCACCTAATCTTTTTGTTATCCTCATAACCTTACTCTTTCCTGTATTCACCTTTAATTTTCTTCTTTTGCACACCCTACCAAATTCATCCACCAATCTCTGCAACTTCTCTTCAGAAACTCCCAAGAGCACAGTGTCATCAGCAAAGAGCAGCTGTGACAACTCCCACTTTGTGTGTGATTCTTTATCTTTTAACTCCACGCCTCTTGCCAAGACCCTCGCATTTACTTCTCTTACAACCCCATCTATAAATATATTAAACAACCACGGTGACATCACACATCCTTATCAAAGGCCTACTTTTACTGGGAAAAAATTTCCCTCTTTCCTACATACTCTAACTTGAGCCTCACTATCCTCGTAAAAACTCTTCACTGCTTTCAGTAACCACTCCTACACCATACACTTGCAACATCTGCCACATTGCCCCTATCCACCCTGTCATACGCCTTTTCCAAATCCATAAATGCCACAAAGACCTCTTTAGCCTTATCTAAATACTGTTCACTTATATGTTTCACTGTAAACACCTGGTCCACACCCCTACCTTTCCAAAAGCCTCCTTGTTCATCTGCTATCCTATTCTCCGTCTTACTCTTAATTCTTTCAATTATAACTCTACCATACACTTTACCAGGTACACTCAACAGACTTATCCCCTATAATTTTGCACTCTCTTTTATCCCCTTTGCCTTTATACAAGGAACTATGCATGCTCTCTGCCAATCCCTAGGTACCTTACCTCTTCCATACATTTATTAAATAATTGCACCAACCACTCCAAAACTATATCCCACCTGCTTTTAACATTTCTATCTTTATCCCATCAATCCCGGCTGCCTTACCCTTTCATTTTACCTACTGCCTCACGAACTTCCCCACACTCACAACTGGCTCTTCCTCACTCCAGATGTTATTCCTCCTTGCCCTATACGAAATCACAGCTTCCCTATCTTCATCAACATTTAACAATTCCTCAAAATATTCCTTCCATCTTCCCAATACCTCTAACTCTCCATTTAATAACTCTCCTCTCCTATTTTTAACTGACAAATCCATTTGTTCTCTAGGCTTTCTTAACTTGTTAATCTCACTCCAAACTTATATATATATATATATTATATATATATATATATATATAATCAAGAGGTATGCCTCTCTATATACAGTAAGAATTTACTATAATTCCTCTTTTAAGGATGAAAGAACAGGAGAGAGACTTGATGTATGCAGCTGAAAGATAGAGACTTTAAAACCTAAAATAACTAAACAGAACTAGCTCTGGCAGACTTTCATGTAAGGTGACCAAGTGAGTGTCATGCACTCTTCAGTCTTCTACCTCCTCCTCCTCCCCCTCCTCCTCCTCCTCCACCGCCGCCTCCTCCCCCTCCTCCTCCTCCTCCTCCTCCTCCCCCTCCTCCTCCTCCTCCTCCTCCTCCCCCTCCCCCTCCTCCTCGACTGACCAACATAACAGCATTTAAAGATACTCACCTCTTGGGACAAGAAAGGCATAATTTGGGCGAGTATCGCGTTTAATCGCTTAGCAATTTCAGTCTGAAAAAAAAGACAATACATAAAAATTAGTTTTATGTTCAAAGCACATCTGTTCAAACAATTATAAATGATATGTAATAAAAGGGACACTAAGCTGATTCCTGTCTACCTGTGACACGCTTCGGGAGTTTTTATATTCTCAAACCTCAGCCGTAATGACAAATTTTGACTGACTGATTAGCCAGGCTCTTGTTGCCTGCGGCCCGCATAGCTACGAGAACGCCAGTTAAACACTTCAGACGAGTCTACAAGCCATTAAATGAAATTTGCCACATATCCCAACTTGTTGAATCTGAGACCTCACAGAGGTATTGATCCAGTTTCCTCTCGAAATTTCCATACTTGTTCCAGGAATATTTCTGATATCTGCTGGTAGCAAGTTGAATACTCTTGGACGACCACGGATGATGACGCAGTGTTTTCTTAGTGCCCCCGTGGTCCCACCTACTTTTCACCGAGGTTTATTTTACACCTACCTTAAACTCACACCAATCATTTCTCATGATGGTTCGTAGATTTGGGAATATATCTCACATCAATCCATTCTTATGATACTGTTGAGATTTGAGACTTGGCCTTCAAGTTTATAAATAACTCGCACATATTTCTGAATTGCTCCGAGGAATTATTCCAGCCGAGGAACTGTGACTTTTATTCTTTCTGGTCCTCCAGTATCTGCCATGTAAAAAGTATCAGGCAAGTATTACCAGCAGAGTTAACAGGTTTACCAACCGAGCTACAGACTGGAATGTTAGTCTACAACTCGCGAAGTCGGCCACGGCAGTTAAAATGCAAAATGATTCCAAGCATCAGAGAACTAACATCACAAAATAATATTAACAGTGAAAGCATTCAAATATTTCCCCATCAGTTTGATACCCCAATGTAAAAAGAAAAAAATCATTAATATTTTATTTCCATTGCATGTAACACTCCAATGACGCTCAAAAGGCATATTTTAATTTCAAACATTAATATATATATATATATATATATATATATATATATACATATATATATATATATATATATATATATATATATATATATATATATATATATATATATATATATATATATATATATACATATATACATGCAAAGTAATTAAAAATATCAGGTTTGGCGGTCGTTCAATTAATACGGCATCAGTCTCGCCTACCCAATATATTTGTTTAAAGCTGACTGTTTTTTTTCCCATGATGGAAAAAATAATATTTCCCCATCGACCGGTCATACATAAACGTGTCGAGAGAATTATCGCCAACACTGTAAATTGTGACTGGTAACTGTTTGTTGCGACGTACGTTGTTCCCCAGTTTCAGTGGTCCGTGAAACGTGTACGTGGTCCCTGTAATGTCTGTGGTCCCTACTTTTATATGGTGAGAATTGTTTTGTACCTCCACCACCATCTCCTCCTCCTCCTCCTCCTCCTCCTCCTCTCTCTCTCTCTCTCTCTCTCTCTCTCTCTCTCTCTCTCTCTCTCTCTCTCTCCTCTCCTCTACTCTCCTCTCCTCTCCTCTCCTCTCTCTCTCTTCTCTCCTCTCTCTTCTCTCCTCTCTCTTCTCTCCTCTCTCTTCTCTCTCTCTCTCTCTCTCTCTCTCTCTCTCTCATAACCCCTGCCCTTCCTTCCCCCCTCCCTCCTATTTATCAGGTTCCTTCCCCACTCCCTCAGTTTCATACCTTTCTTTCTGTCTATTGTGGCCTGTATGAACATTTACGTGCATGCTTCTCTTTCCCGGGTCCTGTGCGCATTGTGGTGGTCGTGGTTCACTCTCACAGGGTGGTGGTCGTGGTTCACTCTCACAGGGTGGTGGTCGTGGTACACTCAGAGGGTGGTGGTCGTAGTAAACTCTCACAGGGTGGTGGTCGTGGTACACTCTCACATGGTGGTCGTGGTTCACTCTCACAGGGTGGGGGTCGTGGTACACTCTCACAGAGTGGTGGTCGTGGTACACTCTCACATGATGGTGGTCGTGGTACACTCTCACATGGTGGTGGTCGTGGTTCACTCTCACAGTGGCAAGGGCAGACAGGCTGCCGTGCCCACCGAGAGGCCTGGCTTCAGAGAGCAACATTTGAGTGGCGCGAAATATGAACTAAGCTGGCAGACAGCATGGGCTGTCTGTGCAGACAGTACAGGCTGTCTACATATTCTCGGCCACCTACCACGCGTCGTCCCGACGCGACAATACTGGTGGTAAAAGAAACTCGGTCTCTCTCTCGTAGGCACAGGGTACAGAACACAAAATAAAAACATATATATACATATGGACATGGAAAAAAAACTTCCTACAGGGAGGGAAGAAAAGAACATGTGGTGTGTGCTAAACATTGTGGTCATAGGCAGTGAGAGTCGAAGGGCATCACTGCATGCGTTCCTGCATCTGGACAGATACTGCAACACAGGAGACATTGCTGCGGCTGAGCTGTGACGTAACAGGTTACGGTCTCCTCTGGAACGGTGAAGCAGACATCGTCGGAGTCACTGCAGGTTTCTCTCAACCTGGGGCACGACATGCTGGTGCCCTCGAGTGAGGCGTCGACAAAACTTGGCAACTGGGCAGGACTTCTGGCAAGCGACTCAGGAGGACACTTCTCGACTGGTACTGTCGCTGGGCTGTCACTGCCGGCGAGCATGGAGCGAGTTGTGGAGCGAGTCGTGGCAGAGACGACTGGGCAAAACATCTGGGAGTCATAACATCATACACCAGACTGCAGTGAGAGAGCTAGCAGTCAAAGTGACATCTTCTTTGTGCAGGCTGCTCACTGAAGCTTGTGACACGAGGCTGACACAGCGCCTGCCGACAGTGGCTAACTGCGGCTTGGCGAGTATCATTCTCTCGGCAGTTGGAGTTATAGCAGAGGTTAGTCTAAGCGTCCCCAGACTTGTTTCTCTACATATAACTTCACTCTGGTGGTCTGGAGGTGAAGTGAAACAAATCTCGATGGGAATCGTAGCAGGTACGATTCTGCAGAACATCACGAGCGACGAGCATAAAAGCTTTCTGTACAAGAGGGCTCGGTCACTCGGGGCTGTCTTGACATCAGCTGTCATATGCACTGGTCACACGGGTGACTTAACACAGTGGTGCTACTCAGGTCTGGCTCAGACCTCCCTGGACACATGGAAACTTTAAACACACCCGCGGTACATGCGATACAACATGGCTTAAACTAGCAAATGATGCTTTTCTGTGCACAAAACTGACACTAAGACTTATACTAAAATGTGAGAACACTGACTGAGAGGAATTAATTAACACACGACATATATTTTCTCTCAGTCTTCTCGACAATACTAAAATAATTACTGAACACTCGATGGTGACATAATGTGATGTCAGGCATGTCGCGAGGTGACGTCAGCAGACATCTCGAGGTGACGTCAGGCAGACATCGTGAGGTGACGTCAGCAGACATCGTGATGTCATGAAGTCGGGCAGCATCGTCGGTGACGTCAATGTGATGCGGGCAGCAGACCACAGCATGTGGCCTGGGACATCTGGTAACTCACGTGGCTGGTAGATCTACGTGACATCGCCCACACCCAACGTGGCGTCGTGATCCACGTGGTGTCATGATCTACGTGGCATGCTGATCCACGTAGCTTCGAGTGGCCTCGGGCACTCGGATACACAGCTCTGGCAATGAATTCACACGGAAAACAGCAGAAAACACAGCAGAGGGAGTGGGCAGTGGTGAGTGTATGGTAGACGGGTGAGCATGAGTAGGGCGAGCATGGGCAAGGAGAGGAACAGCCACATCCTCTCCTCCTCCCCCACCCACAAACATGTGGAGAAGCTCACACTGGATGCAGAAATTACCACAAAACTCACCTCTGGCTTGCTGAAACAGCTGTGCTGAGCTGAACAACAGCAGCAACATACAAATGACGCTGAACACGTGACTTGAGAAACAGCGTGGGACACTGTAGCGTGGGGTCACTTACAATTCTCGGAAAATTTCGGCAAATTTCGGTTGGATCCTGCTTGTACCTGTGTCTGGATGCTCAAACGTGCAGACACGACATCAGGATAACTCGTTGAGAGAGGGATGCTTCTTGTGTAGGGTGATGAAGTGAAGATGACTTCATACCTCTCCTTCCTCTCTCCGGGCAAACAACTGCTGTGACCACCGCTGCCACCATTTATAACGAAATTGTTTGGTAGAGCTGAAAGCGGGGTGTAAATGACACGTCTTTGGAGGCTTCTTACTTTATTGAAAGGTCGTGGTGGGTACACAGGCTTGTGTGTTTGTGCCCATGGCCTGGGAGGGCCATCCCACGAGAGAGGACACTTCTTGACTGAGTGAAGAGTGACGCCAGAGTGAGAGCGTGGCAAGGGCAGACAGGCTGGTGTGCCCACCGAGAGGCCTGGCTACAGAGGGCAACACTTGAGTGGCGCGAAATATGAACTAAGCTGGCAGACAGCATGGACTGTCTGTGCAGACAGTGCAGGCTGTCTACAGGGTGGTGGTCGTGGTACACTGTCACAGGGTGGTGGTCGTGGTTCACTGTCACAGGGTGGTGGTCGTGGTTCACTGTCACAGGGTGGTGGTCATGGTTCACTCACAGGGTGGTGGTCGTGGTACACTCACAGGGTGGTGGTCGTGGTACACTCACAGGGTGGTGGTCGTGGTACACTCACAGGGTGGTGGTCGTGGTTCACTCTCACAGGGTGGTGGTCGTGGTTCACTCTCACAGGGTGATGGTCGTGGTTCACTCACAGGGTGGTGGTCGTGGTTAACCTCACAGGGTGGTGGTCGTAGTTCGCTGTCACAGGGTGGTGGTCGTGGTTCACTCTCGCAGGGTGGTGGCCGTGGTTCACTCTCACAGGGTGGTGGCCGTGGTTCACTCTCACAGGGTGGTGGTCGTTGTTCACTGTCACAGGGTGGTGGTTGTGGTTCACTCTCACATGGTGGTGGTCGTGGTTCACTCTCACATGGTGGTGGTCGTGGTTCACTTTCACAATAAATGTTAATACTGACCCAAGTTTTCCGCTGGCTTAACAATCCATTTATATGAAATATCACATCGAAATCGTTTCATGTTTGCTGGTGCTGGTGGAGGTCACTTAGTGCTGGAGGCTCCACTCTCCCTCCGCTAATCATCAGGTTGTTGGTGATGACAACGGACGTTATGATTTCCACAGCATGTGGAATAATAATAATAATAATCTTTATCTCTGCAAGTACATGTACAACATATACAGACCATAGCTGACACCAATGACATAATATTTAGAAAGCCCCTTGTTATTTACCTGGAGAGAGTTCCGGGGGTCAACGCCCCCGCGGCCCGGTCTGTGACCAGGCCTCCTGTTATGCAGAGCATTTCGGACAAATTAGCCTAATTTTGTCCCCAAGATGCGATCCACACCAGTCGGCTAACACCCAGGTACCTATTTACTGCTAGGTGAACAGGGACAGGAAAGACGCCCGAATGTTTCCACCCGTACCGGGGATCAACCCACGGACCTCAGTTTGAGCGTGGGTGCTCACTAGTCATGGGGTCAAGCCCAGAGTTATCTGCTCTTGTATTTACATTGCGTGTGACCCCACCTCTTGCTTAGGTGCTAATCATCACACCCCTCACCTCTCATCAGTCTCCTCCACCTACCATTATCACCCCCACCACTGTCAGCCCTCGCCAACACTATCATTACCTTTATCACTCTTCTCACCACTACTATCATCAACTCCACCACCACCCACATTCACGTCAAAATACCAATTGCAACGAAACTGACAACGTATAACATATCGTTACGCCATGTAAAAGTTTATACGTAAATACTGCTATTGTAAACTGCTGGAACATTTTTTATGCACAGTTTTTTTAACGGGCTAGTGTTATCCTCCTTTAACTTATTTCAAAACCCAGCCTTATCTAAGATATCTTACCATCTTCTGAGAATGCGATCCACAACAGTCGACCAATATAACATGTATTAAACGTGTTTTTTTTTTTTATAACAAAAATATCGAATGCTTATCAACCGAGCTGTGGTGTTTGTTGGACTGCGTGTGGCCAGTCCATTAATCAGGAGACCTGGTCTGGGCCCAGGCCGCAGGGGTAGTGACCCCAAAATCTACTACTGGAAAGCTACAGGTATGTCCGTAGAAATTCCCCTTATTTAACATATTAGCTATTAACCAGTGTGTGGTGGGTGACGGGATACATGAGCAAACTTTACTTAAAATATTCCAGCATGTTATTTATTGCGATAACAGCGCTGTCAAGAGTGAAACGTTGATCCATTACGTTTACTCTGTGGCTGTGATATTGCTTAACTGTTGGCACTGCGCCTCTGTATCCAGCCAGCCTCCCAGGATCTGTGGTATATGTCACGTATAACTCAAGTATAGCACATATATATCTCTTGTTTTGGTTTTTAATTTTCCCGACCAACGCGTGCCCTTATCATGGAAGACCAGACACATGCCTGTGACATACTTGTGCCACTTTTCGAGTATTCTGCTGCCTCCCAGCCCGGCCAGGCTTCAAAATGATAAGAGGAAGTAAACACAGCTCCCTACTCTCTGGGAAAGGTCATGACCTCTTTTTAAACAGGAATTGCTGGCTGGATGAAGGGGGATCACAGGCAAGGCGATTACGATGTTATAGTTAGGAGAATGAGGAAGGAGGGTGGAGAAGAGATAAAGCAGAGAAGTGAAGAAGTAATGAGTAGTTAGTGATGCCGTGGCTGAGTGTGTTAGGATCATCACCTGGTGTGATGAGGCGACACTCACCTACAGTGAGGGAGCCCAAGTGTTGACATTGTCTCTCAAGACAGTGAAAGATTTTAACACTATGTCCTAAGTTCATCCCTCAGTTGTGTTCAACCTTACAGTACAACATATTTTCCCTTCCTGGTACACTGCTGACGGAAGTGCAAAAGACTGATGATATACCTTCGATGAGTTTCGAGAGTTTTTCTATTCCCGGAACCCGGTCGTGGACCAGATTTGTCTGATGTTTGCCTGGTCAACCAGGCTGCTGCTACTGCTGGTAGGCCGCTGACCCACACATCCATCACAGCCTAGTTGATCTGGCTCTTGATAATTAGTAGTAACTTTGTGCAGAGGTGTATCACTGTATACATGTATTTTGTATACGGACCGAAACGTCGTCGTAAGTTTCTTTTTCCTATGTGCGGGTTATTTGTATATTGTTCCAGTCACGGTATTGTGCCTTTTTTGCTCTCTCTGACAAAATGATCGGTAGCTGTAAAAATGTTGAAAATGAGCCCACGTTAATGGTAACCCGTGGCTTTCTTCTGGGAAGGACTAGACCAGTGCCTTACACCAGCTCCTGATTAGCCGAGCTGTGATGCATACGTCGAACGTCGTGCGGTTAGCACCAACAGCCTGGTTATACTCCTTTGATGAGTTTCGAGAGTCTTACTCTCGGAGCCCTGCCATGGGTCAGGCTCATGGATCAGGCCATCCACCGGGAGGCCTGGTCTGGGACCTGGCCGCGAGGGGGAGTCGACCTGGGAACAGACGACGATTAGGTACACTATCTTCAAGAACTATTCCGCTTTCTGTGTGGGGAAACTGTGAAGTAAACAGAGAAAAGTGACAGTGACCTTAAAAATACTGTCAACGAGTAGATTCTTAGTTGAAGAATTTCATTGAACAATTACCGAGTGGTGAAGATGAACGAGTGGCGATGGTTAATGAGTGGGTAAAAATAAATATGCTAAGAAAATTAACTTATGTATGTTCAATTTTTTTTTCTCGTGGATTAATGAAGACTAACGACTGCAACTTTTTTTAATGCATCTTTGTTTATTCGTTTGGTCACAGTCGTAAATAAAGATTAACGAAGACCTAGACTAATCGGGTCATACCGAATGTAACGAGTGTTACCACCAGTGTTCACCGTTAATGCTCATTACCTAGTGATCATTCTTCGTTAAACAGGCGCTGATCTTCCATCGTTTAAAGAGTGTTTACTCGTTAATCATACATCTTTAGCTGACCACCATTTGAAGCCGGGCCACCACTTGGACAAGGCCCGGGCCGGGAGAATATCGGCTAATCTTTAACTAACTAACCATTTGAAGATTGGAGAGTCTACCAAGGTGCTCCCCATTATAAAGCAAGGTTCCCCCATTAATAAAGCTTACTTTGTTTATATGGTCATCAGGAGGGATAAAGATAGCAAAGGCAGACCGAGGTAGAGTAGGGCGACTCCTGACTCACTGACCTGCTGACCTGCCGCCTTAGAGATTCACTGACCTGCTGACTAGAGCTCCTTGTTTGTTGCTTTATTGGCATGAGTGTTCTCTGGCTCGCTTACGAAGTGTTTGTGAGAGGTATTTGTGAGTGAGAGATGTCTGTGAGAGATGTTTGTGAGTGAGAGGTGTTTGTGAGTGAGAGATGTCTGTGAGAGATATTTGTGAGTGAGAGGTGTTTGTGAGTGGGAGATGTTTGCGAGTGAGAGATGTTTGTGAGTGAGGTGTTTGCGAGATGTTTATGAGAGAGATATTTGTGAGTGAGGTGTTTATGAGCGAGAGATGTTTGTGAGGTGTTTGTGAGAGAGATGTTTGTCAGAGGTGTTTGCGAGATGTTTATGAGTGAGAGATGTTTGTGAGTAAGGTGTTTATGAGCGAGAGATGTTTGTGAGTGAGAGGTGTTTGTGAGATGTTTATGAGTGAGAGGTGTTTGTGAGATGTTTATGAGTGAGAGATGTTTGTGAGAGAGATGTTTGTCAGAGGTGTTTGCGAGATGTTTATGAGTGAGAGATATTTGTGAGTAAGGTGTTTATGAGCGAGAGATGTTTGTGAGTGAGAGGTGTTTGTGAGATGTTTATGAGTGAGAGATGTTTGTGAGTGAGGCGTTTGTGAGAGAGATGTTTATGAGGTGGTTGTGACAGATGTGTGTGAGAGAGAGAGATGTTTGTGAGAGATGTTTGTGAGTGAGAGGTGTTTGTGACTGAGATGTTTGTGAGTGAGGTGTTTGTGAGATGTTTGTGAGTGAGAGATGTTTGTGAGTGAGAGATGTTTGTGTGAGAGATGTTTGTGAGTGAGGTGTTTGTGAATGAGAGATGTTCGTGAGTGAGAGATGTTTGTGAGCCAGAGATGTTTGTGAGATGTTCCAGCCACGGTATTGTGCCTTGTTATTCTTTCTAAAACCTGCTAGAACTGTTTAAATATTGGTAACAATTTTTTTTTTACATCATTATTAATCTGATGCCACCAACACCAGGGTTCAGTCAAGAGAGACGATAAAGTACTGCCGGTAATTAAAAAGCTCGGGGGCTGAGGCTATGTGCCTCGACACCCCGCGAGCACAATCAGGCCAGCACACCGTCAAACGCTATCACCCTGGGAAACACACACACACGCACACACACACAAATAATGGCTATACAGTGAAACAGTTTGTTCACTGCCATTCATAATTTAGCGTTGAGTAATTGGAGTGTCTATATCTGAAGGGAGGAGGAGGGGGGGGGAGAGGGGAGGGGAGAGGAGGGGGAGGGGGATAATTCCGGACTGACACACGGGAACAAATTATACAGACACATAAATAATGCTACGTGCAGAGCTGGGCAGTGGCAGGCGGTATGTACTGTCTAGAGGTGTATACTGTCCAGAGGTATCTACTGTCCACAGGTGTGTACTATCCAGAGGTGTGTACCGTCCACAGATGTGTACTTTCCAGCTTTGTGCACTTTCTAGCTCGGTGTACTGTCCGGCGGTGTGTATTGCCCAGCGGCGTGTACTGCCCAGCAGTGTGCACTGTCCAGCGGTGCGTACTGTCCAGCGGTGTGTATTGCCCAGCAGTGTGTACTGTCAAGCAGTATGTACTGCCCAGCAGTGTACTGTCCAGCAGTGTGTACTGTCCAGCGGTGTGTACTGTCCAGCGGCGTGTACTGCCCAGCAGTGTGCACTGTCCAGCGATGCGTACTGTCCAGCGGTGTGTACTGTCCAGCGGTGTGTACTGCCCAGCAGTGTGTACAGCCCAGCAGTGTGTATTGCCCAGCAGTGTGTACTGTCCAGCGGTGTGTACTGTCCTCACTCACACCAGTCACCTGTCATCATTCACACCATATTCATGACATCACTGAAATATTTCTGACATCACTGAGTTATATATCCTGACATCACTGATATATTCCTGCCATCGCCGAGATATTTCTGACATCACCTAGAAGATATAAACCAAGTTTTCCAATGGTCGACAGAGAACAATATGATGTTCAGTGAAGACAAATTCCAACTACTCCGTTATGGAAAACTGGAGGAAATAATAACGCGGAAAAGTAATGTGAAGGACCTGAGAGTGGTAATGTCCGAAGACCTCACCTTCAAGGATCACAACAATGCCACTATCACATCTGCTAGGAAACTGATAGGATGGATAATGAGAACATTAAGGACAAGAGATGATATGC
The DNA here is from genome assembly GCF_038502225.1 of Cherax quadricarinatus. Taxonomy (NCBI): domain Eukaryota; kingdom Metazoa; phylum Arthropoda; class Malacostraca; order Decapoda; family Parastacidae; genus Cherax; species Cherax quadricarinatus. The sequence goes on from NC_091321.1 coordinate 4,646,879, forward strand.
CAATGATGATCCTTTTTAAATCACTTGTTCTCTCTCTAGGCTGGAATATTGCTATTAACATCCCCATTCAAGGCAGGTGAAATTGCAGAACTAAAGAATGTACAGAGAACCTTTACTGCACGTATAAGTTCCATCAAACACCTTAACTACTGGGAGCGCCTGGAAGCACTTGACTTGTACTCACTAGAGCGCAGGCGAGAGAGAGATATCATAATCTACACCGGGAAGATTCTGGAGGGACTGGTCCCCAACATGCACGCAGCAATCACTCCATACGAAAGCAGACTTGGCAGGCGATGCAACATACCCCCAGTGAAAAGTAGGGGCGTCACTGGTACCCTAAGAGAAAACGCAGTAAGTGTCCTTGGCCCAAGACTGTTCAAAAGCCTCCCACCAGCAATAAGGGGCATTACGGGAAGACCCCTGGTTGTCTTCAAGAGGGAGCTGGAGAGATACCTAAAGACGGTGCCGGATCAGTCGGGCTGTGGTTCGTACGCTGGATTGCGTGCGGCCAGCAGTAACAGCCTCGTTGATCAGGCCCTGATCCACCGGGAGGCGTGGTCGTGGACCGGGCCGCGGTGGCGTTGATCCCCAGAATGCTCTCCAGGTAGACCTATTCCTCACAAACACCCTCACACTCACCCCTGCCCCAGCCCCCCACCACCAGCCTCACCCCAATTGCCATCAACCTCACCTCAACAACCACCTACCTCCCCCCAACAACCACCTACCTCACCCCCACAACCACCTACCTCACCCCCACCTGCCTTAGCCCCACCCCACCCCCAACCCCACCACCTCACCCCCACAACCATCTACCACACCCCCACCCCCACCAACCTCACCCTACGCCCCACCTACCTCACACCCACAACCACATACCTCACCCCCACAACCACATACCTCACCACCAACAACAAGCAAAGTCCAAAAGCCAGTCACGTGGTAAAACACTCAACACAAACAAAAACACACAAACACGTCAGTAAAACAAGCAAACTCATTATGTACGTGGCTGATATTGAAGGCAAACAGTGACGTGAAAACTAAGGAGAGAAGAAAAAAAACAAGGAGAGTGACAGGAAAAGCAAACACGGGGGAGGACGAAGAGAAAAAAACAGAGCCAAGCAAACACGGAGAGGGACTGAGATGAAAACAAGTCGTGTTAAACATAATAAAACTAAAGGATTTTCTGTGTTGATTTAGTCATTTCTCCTGTGTGTGTGTGTGTGTGTGTGTGTGTGTGTGTGTGTGTGTGTGTGTGTGTGTGTGTGTGTGTGTGTGTGTGTGTGTGTGTGTGTGAGAGAGAGAGAGAGACCCCTTCCCCTCCATCCAAGGAGTCAGCTGACTATCAGGTCATCGTATGTTCCTGCCAGTCAGCTGGTGGTTGTTGTTGTTACTGCATGGTCAGGGAACATCACCTGACACGAGACGACTAGTTCAGCAGCGGTGGTGTTGGCAATATGTCGGGGGTGACACATCCACTGGTGGTGGTGACACACCAACCACTGGTAGTGGTGACACACCAACCACTGGTGGTGGTGACACACCAACCACTGGTAGTGGTGACACACCAACCACTGGTAGTGGTGACACACCAACCACTGGTAGTGGTGACACACCAACCACTGGTGGTGGTGACACACCAACCACTGGTGGTGGTGGCACACCAACCACTGGTGGTGGTGACACACCAATCACTGGTGGTGGTGACACACCAACCACTGGTGGTGGTGGCACACCAACCACTGGTGGTGGTGGCGGCACACCAACCACTGGTAGTGGTGACACACCAACCACTGGTAGTGGTGACACACCAACCACTGGTGGTGGTGACACACCAACCACTGGTGGTGGTGACACACCAACCACTGGTGGTGGTGACATACCAACCACTGGTAGTGGTGACACACCAACCACTGGTGGCGGTGGCACACCAACCACTGGTGGTGGTGACACACCAATCACTGGTGGTGGTGACACACCAACCACTGGTGGTGGTGGCACACCAACCACTGGTGGTGGTGGCGGCACACCAACCACTGGTAGTGGTGACACACCAACCACTGGTAGTGGTGACACACCAACCACTGGTGGTGGTGGCACACCAACCACTGGTGGTGGTGACACACCAACCACTGGTGGTGGTGACATACCAACCACTGGTAGTGGTGACACACCAACCACTGGTGGTGGTGGCACACCAACCACTGGTGGTGGTGACACACCAACCACTGGTGGTGGTGGCACACCAACCACTGGTGGGAGTAATCAAAGTTTATTCCTTGGGTAGCATTGAAAATAGGTTAAGCAAATATTTTTGTTAGTGGGTTTGGATTTAAGAAAGACCTGCCTAGCATGGGCCAATATACCTGCTGCAGTGTTCCTACTTTCTTATGCTCTTATATTGTACCTAACTGAAAATCACTAGACAGGTCCACTTGTCATGTAATTCCACCTGTGGTTACAACCCTCTATCCGACCCAGGTAACAGATACACCCTCTGATGTACGTAACACATGTCCAGCCAAGACTTTACCAGCGTGTGAACTCAAGGACGCGGTGCATCGTCCCTCAACCACTGTCACCCATCGAGAAATTACCGTCGGCTGTAAAAATTATTAACAGTCTGGTTGACCAGGCCAGCACCAGACACTGGAGCCTGGTTGACCAGGCCAGCACCAGACACTGGAGCCTGCACCACACAAGCCTGGTCCAGGGCCGGGCTGCGGGAGTAGGAAAACTCAGGAAATCCATCAAAAGATATAAATTATTATGAGTATTGTGTGACCCGCTGGCTTATTGTACTACACAACTAGAGAACTGTTTACCCAGTTAGGTTATAAAGCTACCATCTCTACACTAGTTACTTTGTTCTTTCTGAGCTACTGTGTTCACCAGGTCACTTAGTGAACCGGTGATGTCTGTTGTGTTCAGCGAGCCACGTATATCCAGTCAAGTTCCAGTAAATAGCCAACTGAAACCCCAAGCCAGTTTTGAAGTTGACGTGTCGGCTGTAGACCCCGGGCTACGAGCGCCAGTCACTGCCAGCTGTTACAATGGACAGCTTACGTCCCTGAATTACATAATACCTATATCCTGACAGTCATCATTAATGCCCTAAGACTAACTCGGCCCGGCCTTAACTCTTTATGATAAATTAGACACATGTGCAGCACTTGGGAATCTTTATTGAGGAAACGTTTCGCCAAGCAGTGGCTTCATCAGTCATATACAAAGAAGAATGGTGAAGATCAGAAGGAGTTTGAGGTAATCAGTCCCTCAGCCTGAAGTCGACTCCAGGCTGAGTTACATGCAAAAATAAACAAATGTAGCATAATGCAATCCTTTATTAACAAGTCACAAACAGATCTGCCTAGGTGAATAGTACATGAGATATTATAAGGTGGAGAGCAGGTGGAGAATGTTGGGTAGGTGGTGGTATTTGAGATGGACTTGTAAGGGACCGACATGTCAGTATTTAATAACATTTATCTCCATTTACAGTTACTTATTGAGTTACTTGTATAGTTGAAGGGCAGGCGCTAGTAAACTAGCGCCTGAACACGTGTTTCTTTGCACATGTCATCCTACTCCCACCACTCGTATAGATTCCTGTTCTTTACTTCTGACCAATCACAAACCTTCCCTGAGTCGCTTCAGCTAAGTGGTGATGGCATTTGCTGGCTTCCCATTGGTTGAGAGGCCAAAATGTAAACACTCGTCACTTGGCGTCGCCGAGAGTGGGATTTTTCCATCTAGTGACACTCATATACTCTTGGATTTTACCCTCTACAATGTCAGTTAATACTGATTGTTGTGTCTAGTGCATATATGAATAGTTTAGGCATATTTTGATACATATACATAAAGTCCGTGTGAAGCATAATATGAATGTACCAGGCAGTTGAACAAAGTGCAAAAAAAAGGGCGTGAGTACACTCGGTACTGCCCGTTTAGGCCCATGCTCCAATTTCAGTAAATAAATATTTATAAAAAAAATTCTATTGCATATATGAATTCTGTAGTGGTCTGGATGTATACAGAACGTTGTTATTGTCCTTCCAGATCAATGAGAAATTGTTTTATAGTGAGCCCTCCAACACCAAGTCAAAATATGTCTGCATAAGAACAACTACGAGAGCTTTACCAAGTACTTCCAGTGGTGACAGTAATGATTTGCCAACCTTACAATTGTCATCAGTTATGCAGTACCAATGTGCAGAAAGGCCTGATGACAGTGTGAGGTTTGATAAAATGCTAGGTCACTGGCCAATGCTAGGCAAGCTACTTAGTTGCAAGTGTTGCAGCAAAGAGAAAAGTTATGTCACATCCTCATTTTACTGTTCCATGTGCAAAGTAAATCGATGCATAAAGAAGGATAAAAATTGCCTCATAGACTTTCCTTCTAGCAATTAGTAATATAGAATGATTGCTCTTTCTCAGGAAACTCAGGAATATGGAACTTGAAAGTTTTATACCTTTGCAATGTGTCCATGTTGCTATTTGATTCATTTTTATATTTTTCTAATACTTACAAAATGTTTGGATACAAGTTCCATTTATGTTTTTGATATTGTGCTTGTATAATAAATTTAAAAAATAGTTATTGGGCGTTTTGTTAACTGCAACTTTGCAATATTCACATTTACACTCCCTTTTTCGGGCAGGCGCTAGTACAGTGTCTTCGCAGATTAGTAATTGCTCGAAAAATAACTATCAGAATTTCATTTATAAAGGGCTCATTCACCTTATATTGAGACACACTATCCACTCTAGGGAGTTCAGTTCGAAATTCTAATTTCTCATAATAATTATTAATAAGGGGCAGCCGGCGAACCCTTGCACTTCGTTTGGCGAGAAAGCGCGTGACATCTCTTAACCCTCTCTGTCCTGGAAGATAACACTATTACTCAGCATTCTTCACTCCCGGGAAAGGAAAAGGGGGGGTTGGGTTTCTTCTCTTATAAGAGGACAATTTTCCCCACAGCATGCACTCCTGTGACGTTGATCCGACCCTACCTGTTCACTTAGAGGGGAAGGGGAATTAATACAAGAATTCATTGTCCCTTCATTATGGGGGATGAGCAAGCTAAAAATACAGAATGGATGCCATTCCCATCCCCAGGATGGTAATGGTGTAGTGGGAGGAGGGCAGTAAGCAGAGGCTGACCTGCACTGCTACACATGGTGGCGTTTACTCACACAGATGATCATTCTATCCCAACAGCTGTCAGGTGACCATACAAGGCAGCTAGCTAGTTCAGGCTGGGGGAGGGGATGTATGCCAGCTAGAGGATCCTCTGAGGAGTGCAGGGAAAAAGGACCCCCCCCCCCCCCGCATTCTAAACAAGTGTTATTCTCCATCAACCCGCCTCCTTCATTCTCATACACCCCTTCCCCTGCTTCTACACCCTGTTCCATACACCTCCCGTGCCGACTAAGCGATAAAGACAGGTGTGTGTGTGTACTCACCTAGTTGTGGTTGCGGGGGTCGATTCACAGCTCGTAGCTCCGCCTGTTCAACTGGCCGCTACTCAGTCACTCTTCCCGCTCCATGAGGTTTATCATACCTCTTCTTAAAGCTATGTTATGCATCCTGCCTCCACTACATCACTACCCAGACTACTCCACTTCCTGACCACTCTGTGACTGAAGAAGTACTTTACATCCCTGTGGTTCATCTGAGACTTCAACTTCCAACTGTGACCCCTTGTTGCTGTGTCCCATCTCTGGAACATCCTGTCTCTGTCCACCTTGTCTATACCTCTCAGTATTTTATACGTCGTTAACATATCCCCCCTATCTCTCCTGTCTTCCAATGTCGTCAGGTGTGTGTGTGTGTGTGTGTGTTAGCCGACTGTTGCGGGTCGCATCTAGGGAAAATTTCTAGATCAGCTGGAATGTCATATCCTAAATAACAAACAACTCCAGTCCTGCAAGAATGTTATATCCTGTGTAATATAACACTCCAACCCCCTGTCTGTCTTCAAGAAGGCACTGGACAGACACCTAAAGTCAGTACCTGATCAGCCGGGCTGTGGTTCGTATGTCGGTTTACGTGCGGCCAGCAGTAACAGCCTGGTTGATCAGACCCTGATCCACCACGAGGCCTGGTCTCAGACTGAGCCGCGGGGGCGTTCACCCCCGAAATCCTCTCCAGATATATTCCAGGTAATCCTGTGTAGAAAACCTCCAGGACTGCGAGAAGACAAGATCCTGTGTAAGAAAACACTCCAGTCCTTTCTAAGAAGCCTCCTGTACCTGTTGTAAGTTTTCCAGTGTTGGGTAAACAACAACTGTGTACTTACTGAAATTAATTAAAAAAATAATTCTCTCCTCCTCACCTTCCCTTTCTCCCTCTCCCCTCTCTTCTTCCTCCTCCTCCCCATCTCCTTACACTTTTCCCTACTCTCTCTCTCTCTCTCTCTCTCTCTCTCTCTCTCTCTCTCTCTCTCTCTCTCTCTCTCTCTCTCTCTCTCTCTCTCTCTCCTCTCGCCAGCCTCCTTCGCACAAGGACACGAGAACAGTGTCAACACCAGTGACTAGACAGGAAGTTAGCTCTCCTCTACTGCACACTCTTTCTCACATCCTCTTCTGGCACCTTCACTACTTTTTTCCCGTTGGCACCTCGTTCTCGTTTTCTGTTGTCGCACTGGCCCCTCAGTTTCATTTTCTGGTTCCCGTTGACTCCTTGCGTCGTTTTTGGGATGGTTGAAAAGTGGAATGACTCGGGTGAGGCAGTGGTGGAGACAGTACACAGCTTGAAGGGTAGGTATGATAAGGCCCCAAGACCCAACACAACTCAGTGAGAACACACATATACACACACAGGTATGTCCTACGAGGAGAGGTTAAGGGAAATCAACCTGACGACACTGGAGGACAGGAGAGATAGGGGGGACATGATAACGACATACAAAATACTGAGAGGAATTGACAAGGTGGACAAAGACAGGATGTTCCAGAGATTGGACACAGTAACAAGGGGACACAGTTGGAAGTTGAAGACACAGATGAATCACAGGGATGTTAGGAAGTATTTCTTCAGCCACAGAGTAGTCAGTAAGTGGAATAGTTTGGGAAGCGATGTAGTGGAGGCAGGATCCATACATAGCTTTAAGCAGAGGTATGATAAAGCTCACGGTTCAGAGAGAGTGACCTAGTAGCGATCAGTGAAGAGGCGGGGCCAGGAGCTCGGACTCGACCCCCGCAACCTCAACTAGGTGAGTACACGTTCAAGTCGTCATACAATTAAATTCTGTGACTGGATGCCGTTTTTATGACGAAGTGATATCACGTCACCTACAGCTGTATCCCTGGTTGATGGGCGTCTTTCATGACGTCACCTACAGCTGTATCCCTGGTTGATGGGCGTCTTTCATGGCGTCACCTACAGCTGTATCCCTGAGTGCTCGACATACCTGCGATATGCAGTTGACCAGACAAGCCTGGCCCAGGGCCGGGCTGCAAGGGTAGGGAAACTGGAAAACCTTCAAAAGTAAAGGTATACCAGGCTGCCCTATTAACCATTAACAAACACCTAAGACTCTGGTACCATTAACAGGCTATTTGTCCTAGCGCAAGTTAACGCAGTGTCCGTTAATTGGGCTTCTGACACTGATCGTCAACAACAGCAACCTGGTCGACCAGGCAGTCAACAGGGCCTGATTCCTTGCCGGGCCGCCAGGGGTAGAAAAAACTCTAGAAACAGTCACAGGTAAAACATTTACTCCTCGCTGACATATATAGTTATATATAGGGAGGGGGCTTATAGGTGTTGGAGGTGTCACAGGTGTTTGGGGTTGTCACAGGTGTTGGAGGTGTCACAGATGTTGGAAG
>NC_091321.1:4659720-4692220 GCF_038502225.1 Cherax quadricarinatus
CAACCACACTACCAGTGAACCACCACACACACTACCAGTGAACCACCAACCACGCTCCCTCACATTATTCCTACTCACCCTCTAATCACCCTGTCGACGGGGGACCTTATCAACCAGACTAATTAATGCCTGTAGCTGGAAACGCCACCCATAGCCTGGCTGATCAGCGACCGCCTGCACGAACTACTGAACCCTTTCTCTTTAAGGCAAGATCCCTTGATAATTCCCCTCATATGTAGGACCGAGGGGAAAGGGTATTGAACACCCCACAGCTGTTTCTAATTGCTGATATATCTCTTAAGTGTTCCTGTTACATCCATACTTTTCGCTGGGGTTATTCTAGGACCATTTTATTGTTATGTTCAGGTAATTTTATTGATTTCCGGGTTATCTAAAACCATTCTAGTGATTTTTGGATTATTTAAAGGTCAATTAGTGATTTGAGTGGTATTTTAAGGCCATTTAGTGATTCGGTTATTTCAATGACTTCATTGTTATTTTAAGACCTTTTCAGTGTATTTAATGTTATATTAAGATCATTTTGATGACTAGTGTTTTTTAGCCACTTTAGTGTTATTTTAAGGACATTTTAATGACTTGATATTTTTCAAGCCATTTTAATGCAGTCAGAAGTCACAGTGAGCTAGCAGTGAAATATCTTCTTGGTAGTCAGTGTTTCGAGTGTTTAATGCCTGCTTCAGACACCGTAAAGTGGCCCTCTCTGGCCCACATATCCATCACAGCCTGGTTGATCCGGTACTTGGCGGAGGTGCATGTCCAGTTTCCTCTTGAAAACCTCTAAAACTTGTTCCGGCAGTGTTTCTGATATTCTGTGGTAGAGTGTTTGACCACGGATGATGATACAGTGTTCTCTTACTGTGCCCAGGGCATCGCATGCTTTTCACTGGGTTTATTTTACATTTTCTCCCATATCTCTCACTCTAGTATGTTGTTATGGTAGAGTGAAGATCTGAAACCAGGGTCCCCTGTACGTCCCTCCACGTATATATTATCATGCATCTCTCTCTCTCTCTTTCTCTCTCTGTCTCTCTCTCTGTCTCTCTCTCTGTCTCTCTCTCTCTCTCTCTCTCTCTCTCTCTCTCTGTCTCTCTCTCTCTCTCTCTCTCTCTCTCTCTCTCTCTCTCTCTCTCTCTCTCTCTCTCTCTCTCTAGGTGACTATAACTGGGTGATTACAACTGATAAATGGTTCGGAGAACCGACAGGTTGATAAATCAGACACACGTGCAACACTTGGAAACGTGACGCCATGCAATGTATTGGACTAAGGAAGCCACTGGTTGGTGAAACCTTTCCACAATCAAGATACCCAAGTGTTGCAGATATGTCTATGTCATCACCAAGCACAACTGAGTACAACTAGGTGACTAAAACTAGATGAGTACAACTAGGTGAGAACACTTACCATAACATAATGTCTTTGCATTTCAGACTTTTCTTGTACTAGTTTATCCGCTTCCAACTTGATACTGAAAAAAGAAAACAGAATCTTGAGCCTGGAGGAACACACATATTGTAAGATAAATAATAAACTGTGCTAAAATAGTTAGAAAATTGAAATTTCGTATGTAATTAACGATAACTTTTTTATGCTTAAAGATTATATATATATATATATATATATATATATATATATATATAAATATATATATATATATATATATATATATATATATATATATATGCAAAACAACCACTCTGAAAGAATAGAGAAATTCCAAGCGCATTCGTGACTACTCACATTATCAATAATGATAATGTGAGTAGTCACGAAAGCGCTTGGAATTTCTCTATTCTTTCAGAGTGGTTGTTTTGCATATTTTGAAATCACCTGTTTACTGTGATCTTATTGCATATATATATATATATATATATATATATATATATATATATATATATATATATATATATATATACACACACACACACACATACACATGCATAGATGTATGAACATGTACAGCATAGATTTGTGTGTTGTAAATATGTATGCATGAATCTGCAAGAATGTATATGAAAATCTGCAAGGACTTGTGAGTATGTAAATGTATATATTGACATGACAGACAGAGGTAGTGGACAAAGTCCTGAGCTGGTGAGGTTCGGTGTCACTAATATCACTATTACACTTGGCCACATTAAAGTTTAAACCGTGTAAAGTGACTTCACTTCAAAAACATCAAATGCCCGTCATGTCATTGTTATCATGCATCTCTCTCTCTCTCTCTCTCTCTCTCTCTCTCCACAGTAAATAAATAAACTTGGATAAATGAAACACGGAACGGTTGGGGATCAAACCCAGGGCATGTGAGTCCTAACAATCACAGGTGTTAACCACTGGACAATACTGAGCTGTGGTTTTCAGGACTCACCTGCTCTGGATTCGACCCTCACCCCGTTTGGTGATTTGTTTGTAATGGTGAGCCAGTTAAATACGTGAAACTTATTCGCAGATGTGTCTGTCATGAATATGTGGACCAGCCAGCAGCAACAGCCTGCTTGAACCATTAACAAACACCTAAGACCCTAGAACCATTAAGAAACACCTACTACCCTGAAACCATTAACAAACACCTAAGACCCTGGAACCATTAACACCTAAGACCCTGGTACCATTAACAGACACCTAAGACAATGGTATTATTAACAGACACCAAAGACCATGGTACCATTAACAAACACCTAAGACCCTGGTACCATTAACAAACATCTAAGACCATGGTACCACTAACAAACACCTAAGACCATGGTACCATTAAAAGACACCTAAGACCTTGGTACCATTAACAAACACCTAAGACCCTGGAACCATTAACACCTAAGACCCTGGTACCATTAACAGACACCTAAGACCCTGGTACCATTAACAGACACCTAAGATCATGGTACCATTAACAGACACCTAAGATCATGGTACCATTAACAAACATCTTAAGACCATGGTACCATTAACAAACACCTAAGACAGTACCATTAACAAACACCCATGACCATGGTACCATTAACAAACACCTAAGACCATGGTACCATTAACAGACACCTAAGACCCTGGTACCATTAACAGACACCTAAGATCATGGTACCATTAACAGACATCTTAAGACCATGGTACCATTAACAAACACCTAAGACCATGGTACCATTAACAAACACCTAAGATCATGGTACCATTAACAGACACCTAAGACCCTGGTACCATTAACAGACACCTAAGATCATGGTACCATTAACAAACATCTTAAGACCATGGTACCATTAACAAACACCTAAGACAGTACCATTAACAAACACCCATGACCATGGTACCATTAACAAACACCTAAGACCATGGTACCATTAACAAACACCTAAGACCATGGTACCATTAACAAACACCTAAGACCATGGTACCATTAACAAACACCTAAGACCATGGTACCATTAACAAACACCTAAGACCATGGTACCATTAACAAACACCTAAGACCATGGTACCATTAACAAACACCTAAGACCATGGTACCATTAACAAACACCTAAGACCATGGTACCATTAACAAACACCTAAGACCATGGTACCATTAACAAACACCTAAGACCATGGTACCATTAACAGGTACCCCAGGCAAAACTAGCAATGCTTCAGGAAACTACAGGTTTACACAGAAAAGATCAAACCTCCAACCATCCCCCACCCCTCCACGCTCCCCAACCATCCCCCACCCCTCCACCCTCCCCAACCATCCCCCACCCCTCCACCCTCCCCAACCATCCCCCACCCCTCCACCCTCCCCAACCATCCCCCACCCCTCCACCCTCCCCAACCATCCCCCACCCCTCCACCCTCCCCAACCATCCCCCACCCCTCCACCCTCCCCAACCATCCCCCACCCCTCCACCCTCCCCAACCATCCCCCACCCCTCCACCCTCCCCAACCATCCCCCACCCCTCCACCCTCCCCAACCATCCCCCACCCCTCCACGCTCCCCAACCATCCCCCACCCCACCACCCTCCCCAACCATCCCCCACACCACCCTCCCCAACCATCCCCCACCCTCCCCAACCATCCCCCACCCCTCCACCCTCCCCAACCATCCCCCACCCCTCCACCCTCCCCAACCACCCCCCACCCCTCCACCCTCCCCAACCATCCCCCACCCCTCCACCCTCCCCAACCATCCTCCACCCTTCCCAACCCTCCTCCACCCCTCCAATCCCCCCAACCATCCCCCACACCACCCTCCCCAACCATCCCTCACCCTTCCAATCTCCCCAACCATCCCTCACCCTTCCAATCCCCCAACCATCCCCCACAACTCCACCCTTCCCAACCATCCCCCACCCCTCCACCCTCCCCAACCATCCCCCACCCCTCCACCCTTCCCAACCATCCCCCACAACTCCACCCGTCCCAACCATCCCCCACAACTCCACCCTTCCCAACAATCCCCCACCCCTCTACCCTCCCCAACCATCCCCCACCATCATAAAATGACTGACAGCCAATTTACGCCAAATGATCTTGTATATAGGGAAAAACAGGCCAATTTGTGATAAGTGGAGTCGCTGAAATTGGACGGGGCAGGGGTGGAGAACTGGAGGGGAGAAACGGGGAGAGAGGGAAGAGAAGGGGAGTGAAGAGACGGGGAGAGACAGAGGAAAGAGAAGGGGGGGCGAAGAGATGGGGAGGAAAGATGAATAAGGAGATAGGAGAGGTGTGGTGGGCAGAAGAAAGGGATAGGCTGAGGAGAGGAAGAGAGAGAAAAGGGCCAGACCAGCCTGGCCTAAGACTAGGCTGCCGGAGTACCAAAATCTCTGGAAACCCATCGAAACCTTTGGAAACCCATCGAAACTTCTGGAACCCCATCAAATCCTCTGGAACTCCATCAAAACCTCCGGAACACATTAAAACCTCTGAAAACCTCCGGAAACCCATTAAAACCTCTGGAAACTCATTAAAAGCATGTGACGCTGTTGTTATTGCTGCTGTTTTCGTTGTTACTTTTTGTTGTGTTATTTTAGTTTTTGTTTTTGTCTGTATCTTTTTTTTTGTCTTTACCGTTGTTTCATGTAGTTCATGACACTGTCGTAATGGGATGAATAAAAGTGAGAAAACTCTCGAGTCCTCTGTATCACAAACAAGAACTGGAATGAGGTGTCTCAGTGTGCAGGGAGGCGTGAGGCTGAGAATGATACACATGTTTCTCAGTGTACACGAGACATACATGAGTATCAAGGACTCACAAGTTGAACACACACACACACACACACACACACACACACACACACACACACACACACACACACACACACACACACACACACGAGTCTCAAGGACTTCCAAAGAGAAGAGGACCAAAGTTGGGTTTTACTATGGGGTTCACAAAGTGGGTTCAACTATGAGAGTGGAACCTTCTTCCCTCCCTCCCCCCCAGAGTGGAGCCTCCACATTAAAACAGGAGCAGCCTCCTGCCACTCCCAGCATCACAGAAATTAATTGACGTTCACTGTTGGACGCGCCCGGGACACACACTTGAAAAATGCCATTAACAGGTGACGGTGTGTGTGTTTGTGAGGGGGGAATGGAAATGGGTGAGTAGTGGGGAAAGAAGAGGAGATGTTGTGAGAATGCCTCTTTGTATAATATATATGTTGTGCCGAATAGGTAAAATTGGTCAATTAGCAAGAACTCATTGAAAATAAAGTCCTTTCTAAAATTTTCTGGTCAGAAACCGGGCCGCGGGGGCGTTGACCCCCGGAACTCTCTCCAGGTAATGTAAAAAATTAATAATTTTATATAAAAAGAACCTTAGAAATCTTACCTAACCTTCTTATAACAAGCGCAATTTAATTTATTCTAATCCAGCTAAATATATTCTAAAAAAGTTTACAGTAATTTAATAATAAACAAACATAATGAAATATATGTTTTCATTAAGTTCAGAATGATTTTTGCGAAATTATTGCATACACAAATTTTCGCTTGTCTTATTTGACAAGAAAAACGTTGCTATTTAAGCCAAAATTACAAATTTTATCTATTCGGCACGACATTACACACACACACACACACACACACACACACACACACACACACACACACACACACACAGGAAGACAGCAGCGAGTCATGGTACGTGGCGAGGTGTCAGAGTGGGCACCTGTGACCAGCGGGGTCCCGCAGGGGTCAGTCCTAGGACCAGTGCTGTTTCTGGTATTTGTGAACGACATGACGGAAGGAATAGACTCTGAGGTGTCCCTGACACACACACACACACACACACACACACACACACACACACACACACATACACACACACTACACACACACATACACACACATATATATATATATATATATATATATATATATATATATAGGTAGTATGTTGGTAGACAGCAACCACCAAGTTAGTGTGAAATAGAAACTTGTAATTGTTTTACATGATGGTAGGATCCCTGGTGTCTTTTTTCTGTCTCATAAACACTCGGGATAACAGGTATATCTTGCTACTTCTACTTACACTTAAGTCATACTACACATGAATGTGCACACATATATGTATTTACACAACCATCTGAGGTTTCTTTTATTTTCTTAATAGTTCTTGTTCTTCTTTATTTCATCTTATTTCACTGGGGAAGTGGAAAAGAATCCTTCCGCTGTAAGCCATGTGTGTCGTAAGAGGCGACTAAAATGCCGGGAGCAACCCCCTTCTCCTGTATTAGCTGCTAAATGTAAAACGAAAACTTTCGCTTTTCGTTTTATACCCTGCTTCTGTGGGAGACGGCTGGTGCGATACAAGATGCAAAACAACCACGGGGGAATTGAATGATAGCGCTAGACCTTTCGTGTTGTAATCAACACATCAGGAACTTGCAATGCTGCAGAAACGAGTAGGAAGTCAAAGCAGATACGTTCAAGGGAACGATTCTAGGACTTCCCACTCATTTCTGCAACATTGCATGCTCTTAATGTGTTGAATGCAACACGAAAGGCCTAGAGCAACCACGGGAAGAGTTGAATGGTATATATATATATATATATATATATATATATATATATATATATATATATATATAGATAGATAGATAGATAGATAGATAGAGAGAGAGAGAGAGAGAGAGAGAGAGAGAGAGAGTCATTACAATGAGATGTCGAGATAAAGAAGCCAAGATAGCGTGACCAACCTATCCACTCTCCCCCCCCCCTCCTTTCCTAGATCGCAACAAATTAGTTAGTCCAATATTTGGCAACCCATTAAGGGAGGATAGGGGTGGGGGAACGTGTTTATATGGGGAGGGGAAGGAAAGGGCTTTGGGATGAGTGCATGGAAAGAGAGGGGGTGGGGAGTGTTTACATAGGGGGGAGGGGTTGAGTGGCGCGTGTGTTTGCATGGGGAGGAAGGGATGGGGTATGTGTTTTCATGGGGTGGGAGGGATGGGGTTTGTTTTCATGGGAAGGGAGGGATGGGGTATGTTTTGCATGGGAAGAGAGGGATGGGGTCTGTTTTGCATGGGAAGAGAGGGATGGGGTCTGTTTTCATTGGGAGGGATGAAGTGTGTGCTTACATGGGGAGGGATGGGGGTTGTGTATGCATGAGGATTGGTGGGGTGTGTGCTTGCACGGGGAGGGAGAGGTAGGGTATGTGATTTCATGGTTAGGAGACAGATGGGGTGTTGACATGCGGAGGGAGGGTGAGAAGTCGGGGTGCCTGCCTGCATGAGGAAACAAGGAATACAGAACACAGGAAGTAAGAGAGCCAGGATCATGGAGATACATTAAGAGGAACAGGATCATGGGGACACAGTAAGAGGACCAGGATCACGAGGACACATTAAGAGGGCCAGGATCATGGGAACACAGGTGGAAACCTTAGAGTGGTTGAAAAGTGGAATGATCTGGGTGAAGCAGTGGTGGAGACAAATTCAATACGCAGTTTCAAGAGTGGATATAACAAGGCCCAAGAAGCCAGAAATCAGTGATGCCGATGAAAGTGATCCATGAAACAAGGCCGTGAGTTGAGTCTCGACCCTTTCAAGCACAACTCGGTGAGTACAGGAGTACCATCACATAGCATGAAGAAACTGACTTGTATGATAATATCAATAAGGAAAAGGCCACAAAAGTCAGAAAAAATGATAAGGTGGATACCGAGAACTTTCAAAATAAGAGAAACAATGCCAAAGGTGACACTTTTCAGATCATTTGTGCTCTCTTTTTTGAATAACATTAGCTTCAGAGAGTACACTCAAGTACTTTGACGGGTTCCCAGTAGTTTTAAGTGTTACATTGACTCTACGCATGCAGTAAGCTATCTACCTGGAGGGTATTCAGGGGATCAACGTCCCCTCGGCCCGGTCCATGACCAGGCCGCCTGGTGGATCAGAGCCTGATCAACGAGACTGTTACTGCTGGCCGCATGTAGCCCAACGTACGAACAACAGCCCGGCTGATCCGATACTAACTTTAGGTATCTGTCAAGTTCCCTCTTGAAGACAGCCAGGGGTGTATTGGTAATTCCCCTTATGGCTGATGGGAGGCTGTTGAACAGTCTTGGGCCCGGACACTTATTGTGTTTTCTCTTAGTGTAACAAACCAGGGGTTTGTTACATCGCCTGCCAAGTCCTTTGCTTTCGTAGGGAGTGATTTCTGTGTGCAGATTAGGGACCAGTCCCTCCAGGATCTTCCAGGTGTAAATTACTATTATGTATCTCTCTCGCCTGTACTTTGCCCACCTCTGATATCTCTCCTGACTGTGAATGAAGAATTCACCACCGAACAATATTCTAACAAACTATGTATCACACTAGACAACACGAGCAACAAACTATGTATCACACTAGACAACACGAGCAACAAACTATGTATCACAACAGACAATATGATCAACAAACTATGTATCACAGAATGCAAGAACAAGTCATGTATCACAGGTAAAAACAAGACAAAGATAAAATAGGTAAACAAAAAAAAAAAAAGACAGAAAACGACAAAAAAAACAGATCCCGTTTACCACAGAATGAAAAAAAAACGATATTTATTATCACAAAGAAGAGAAAAAATGGAGAGATGCACCACTTCACAAGAAGAAAAAATAGAAATAATACCATTGCAGCCGAGTGTCCCCTTCCCTCCTCCCCCTCCCCTCTTCGCCCTCCCCCCTCCCTCCCGTCTACACCAGACCTCAGACAATAAATTCCGAAACCCTCCTCGTCGTTCACGCCTCGATGCTCAGCTGTTTAGGTTCAGATCCGCCGTGAATGGAGTCGCGGAGCGTGAAAAGGGGGATGGACTGGCGCGGCGGGAGGCGGGCGCGGCGCGGCGGGGCATCCAGGCGTCTACAACGCTACCTGCACAACACTGCCTACACCTCCCTGCCTTCCTTTTCTACCCTTTCTCCCTCCCTGCCTTTCCTTTCCTTCCCTCCCTTACTTCCTGTCCTGCCCTGCCCTTTCCTTTCTTTTCCTTTCCTTCCTCACTCCCTGCCTTTCCTTTCCTTCCCTTCCTCCCTCACTATGACACTTTCTACCTTTTCTCCTTTCATTACTTTGTACTTCTTGCCTGCCATCCTCCCTCCTTCCTTCCCTGTTTACCCTCTTACGTATCTTCTTATGTCCTTTCCCCTCTCTACTTTCCTACCTCCCAGGCATCCTACCTCGCTCCTTGCCTACCTACTTACCTACATTGCCTTCATGAGGGAAAACGGTGGTGGGAAGGTGGTCGCATGAAGGGGGAGGTCGTGTACAGCGAGCAAGAGACCGGTCGCAGTAAAAGGGGGGACCAGTTATATAGCCGCAGCTCTTGTCGAAACATACAATGGAAATTCGCACGATTAGATATGAAGGTTGGTCGGTATATTAATGGACCAGCCAGCCCTGTTACACCCAGCAGTGGACCAGTCAGCCCCACTACACCCAGCAGTGGACCAGTCAGCCCCACTACACCCAGCAGTGGACCAGTCAGCCCCACTACACCCAGCAGTGGACCAGTCAGCCCCACTACACCCAGCAGTGGACCAATCAGCCCCACTACACCCAACAGTGGACCAGTCAGCCCCACTACACCCAGCAGTGGACCAGTCAGCCCCACTACACCCAGCAGTGGACCAGTCAGCCCCACTACACCCAGCAGTGGACCAGTCAGCCCCACTACACCCAGCAGTGGACCAGTCAGCCCCGCTACACCCAGCATTGAACCAGCCAACCTCGCTACACACAGCAGTGGACCAGTCAGCCTCACTACACACACCAGTGGACCAGTCAACCCCGTTACACAGCAGTGCACCAGTCAGCCCCGCTACACCCAGCAGTGGACCAGCTAACCTCGCTTCACACAGCAGTGCACCAGTCAGCCCCGCTACACCCAGCAGTGGACCAGCTAACCTCGCTACACACAGCAGTGCACCAATCAGTCCCGCTACACCCAGCAGTGGACCAGCTAACCTCGCTACACACAGCAGTGAACCAGCCAACCTCACTACACACAGCAGTGGACCAGCTAACCTCGTTACACACATCAGTGAACCAGCCAACCTCGCTACACACAGCAGTGAACCAGCCAACCTCACTACACCCAGCAGTGGACCAGTCAGCCCCGCTACACCCAGCAGTGGACCAGCTAACCTCGCTACACACAGCAGTGCACCAGTCAGCCCCGCTACACCCAGCAGTGGACCAGTCAACCCCGCTACACACAGCAGTGAACCAGCGAACCTCGCTACACAAAAGTGGAGCAGCCAACCTCGTTACACACAGCAGTGGACCAGCCAACCTCGCTACACACAGCAGTGGACCAGTCTCGCTAAACCCAGCAGTGGACCAGTCAACCCCGCTACACACAACAGTGGACCAATCAGCTCCCCTACACACAGCAGTGGACCAGCCAGCCCCTCCTTTATACCCAGCAGTGGACGGAATATATTATATGATCCGCTTTATCAAGACACCCGTGTTAAACACTCTTTTACTCTCCCTCCTTCCTGCCTTAAACTCTTGTCCCTTGCCCTTACCTCTTGTCCCTTGCCCTTACCTCTTGTCCCTTGCCCTTACCTCATACCTCTTGCCCCCTTACCTGAGAGACGCTGAAGCATGTTTTTCGAAGGTCAACAATCCCACGGTTCGGTCCCTGACTAGTGGTAGCTCAAAGCCTAATCAACCAGGCTTACTTCTGGCCACACACAGTCCAACGTACGAACTACAGCCCGGCTAATCAGGAATTGACTTGATTACAACAGACCAGGGGTCTATTGTAATTCCCTTATGTATGATGTGAAGTTGTTGAAAAAGTATTGGGCCCCTTTCACTTACTATGTTATCCCTAATTTTCATTAGGGGTATTTTGCACCGTCTGCAGAGCTTCTTTTGTAACTTTTCTGTGGACAGATTTGGGATCAGTGCCCTTAGGATTTTCCTGAAGGATACCTGAAGGGTGCTTCCGGGTGTTAACGTTTCCACAGCCCAGTTCCAGGTCAGGCCTCCTGGTGGATCAAGGTTTGATCATCCAGGCTGCTCACGCTGGCCGCACACAGTTCAATGTTCAAACCACTGCCTGGCTGCCCAGAAACTGATTTGAGGAACTTGTCAAGCTCTCCAGTGTAACTTATGATGTATCTTTCTTGCCCGCGTTCGAAGGAGCACAAGTCAAGGGACTTCAAACTTTCCTAGTAATCTAGGTGCATTACTTATATGTGCGCTGAAGGTTCTTTGTACATTCTCTAGGTGTGCAGTTTCACCTGGCTTAAAAGGGGCAGTTAGTGTACAACAGTATTCCAGCCTATATAGAACAAGTAACTTAAAGAGAATCATCATATGCTTGGCATCCCTTGTTTTGAAGGTTCTCATTACCCATTCTACCAATTTATTCACGGTTGTGATAATGGCATTTGCAATCCTTGAAAGTGAGATCTTCTAACATTATCACTCCTAAGTCCACCACGTTATTTTTTCATGCTTATTTTGGTATCATCTTTGCAGATACCAAAATAAGCGTGAAAATCACCTTGGTAGAGTACACGAAAAAAAATTGCAAGAAGATATAAACATTTTTCCAGTGAGCAGTGAAGGATAATATGGCGTTTAATATGTCAAGCTCCAACTGTTTAGATACGGAAAGAATGAAGAACTCAAGAGAGACACCGTATACAAAACGCAAAAAAATTACCATACAGAATGAAAATATATGTAAAAGATCTGGGTGTAATAATGTCATCTGACCTTCCTTTCAGAGAACACAAGGTAAATATCATGCAAGTTGTAAAATGACAGGGTGGATAATGAGAACTTTCAGAACCAGGAAAATAGTGCCACATTTAAACTTTTCAAATCTTTGTTCTCTCTTGCTTAGAGTACTAATCAACGTTGACGGTTCCTTTTAGGGCAGCAAAAATCAGAGCTGGAACAGCTACAGGGATAATTTATGATCTGAATGAATAAATCATTTAAATTACCGGAAACGCCTCAGAGTCCTAAATAGGTATTCATTGGAGTAGAGGAGAAAAAAATACATACATGGAAGGTACTTGAGGGCCTAGTCTCAAACCTGCATACTGCTATTAACACACTGGAGTAAGAGGTATAGGAAAATGTGTAAATTAAACCCAGTGAAACACAGGGGGCGCCGTGGGTACAATAAGAGAACATTGTATCAACATCCCTGGGTGCAGATTATTTAAAACTCTACCACAGGATATAAAAAACATTGTGTAGAAGCTTTCAATGTGAAATTGGACATGTATCTTCTCCAAATCCCAGATCAACCATGTTGTGAGGGATATGTGGGTCAGCTGGTCTCCTGCAGTAAGAGGCTGCTTGATCAGGCAAGTACCAGACAAGCATAAGCATAGCCCAAGGAGGAGCTGCAAGGGCATGAAAGCTCTTTAAAGCCTTCAGAGGAATATCAAAAGTACGAAACTGTGGCAAGTGTTATTATCTATACTATCTGCTATGAGGGTAATAAACAGTAAAGGCGCCAAGACCGTGCCTTGGGGAACTGACTTCTTTACTTTGCTAATGCTGAATTTTGCCCTGTTAACTGTTACTCATTTTGTTCTATTTGTCAAAAAATTGAAAATCTATTTGCCTTCGCCTCTTGCTTCTGCCTTCATTTCACCTCTTACCCCTGGCCTCACCTCTTGTCTTTACGTTTTAATCCTGCCCTCCCCTTTTCTCTTGCCCCTGTATTCACCTCACTTCTTGCCTCCTACCCTTACTTCACCTTAGGAGAGATAATGTCAGAAGATCAAGGATCACAGCAGTGTTATTATCACAGCCGCAAGAAGTGATAGGCTGTATAACTAGAACATTCAAAACAAAAAATAAATGCTAACCTAATGTTGGTAATCTTTAAGTCACTTGTTCTCTTCACACTGGAACACTGTTATATACTAACAACACCTTTTAAGGTAGGCGAAATTGCAGACCTAGACAATGTACAGAGAATGTTTACTACTAGTATAAATTCAGCCTGGCACCTAAATTACTGGGAACATTTCAAGTCCCTCGACCTGTACTCCTCGGAACACATGAGAGAAAGATACATCTTAATTTATGCCTGGAACATTCTGGAGGGATTGGTCCAAAATCTGCACACTTCAGTCACTCCTACGAAAGAGAGTTCGACAGATGTTGCTAAAAAAATCCAATGAAAAGCAAGGGTGCACTGAGTACCTTTAATGTGTTTCGAGAGTCTTTCTACTTCTGGAGCCCGGACATGGGCCAGGCCCAGATTTATCAACACCATTCATATACAAGGCTGTCTTCAAGATGAAGTTTGATAAGGGAAAATATCCCCACCATTTATGCTGAAGGAGATGCTAGGTTCTCTCTCAGGCAAGCACCCTGTAAACCACAGACAACGTTAACTGTTGTCCTGTAGTCGATTCAGGGAGTCACCTCCCTCGCGGCCCACTTCAAGGGGGGCAGATAAGGAGACTGAACTCTCTCTCTCTCTCTCTCTCTCTCTCTCTCTCTCTCTCTCTCTCTCTCTCTCTCTCTCTCTCTCTCTCTCTCTCTCTCTCTCTCTCTCTCTCTCTCCTCTCCACACACTCTCTCTCTTCTCTTTTACTTCCTCTCTTCTACTCTTCTCAAACCGTTTTCGTCCCCTTCTTCATACAAATCTATCCTTCCCCCCAGTACCACTTCTGTGTTCAAATCTTTCCCCTACTTCTATCCTTCCTTCCTTCATTCCCTTCCATCTGTTCTCCCACTCCCTCCCCGTCCCACCATGTAATTCCCTCCCCTACCTCTTCTCCCTCCCCTTCTTCACTCCCTCCCCCACTAAATTACAGGCCCCATCACAAAAGGTGGCGATAACTTATTTTTTCCCCAAGATAACTGCATGGGGTTAGAGACACTGGGGACTCTCTCCCCCATCGTCCCGCCCCAATCTCCCCCTCCCACCTGCGTAAATATGACCGCTGGTCACGCAACGGTGGTAAGGGAGAGCCTTCTTGATGAAGCAGCAACAGTCTGGTGGACCAGGTAGTTATCAGGGAACCCTGGCTCAGTCCAGGGTAGAGATGCCAGGACAATGATGAGACTGTCCAAGCCTTCAGGTGTCCCATAGCTCGATTGGTACCGCACTCAGCTCACACACTGAAGTCCGTGGTTTGATCCCCGGTACTGGTGGAAACATTAGGACGTGTTTTCTTAAGACACCTGCTGCCCCTGTTCACCTAGCAGTAAAACAGGTACCTGGGTGTTAGTTGACTGGCGTGGGTCGCATCCTGGGTACAATACTGACCTAATTTGCTTGAAATGTTCTGCATAACAAGGGGCTTTTTATAGTGTCATTGTTGTCAACTAAGTCTGTACACGTTGTGCATATACTTGTAGATATACTTAAAATTATTATTATTATTATTATTATTATTATTATTATTATTATTATTATTATTATTATTATTATTATCTTGTGTACTCAGGCTGGAACACTGCTGTATTTAAGGACCCACTTCAAGGCAGGAGACATTGCTAAGTTGAAAAACGTGCTGAGAACATTCACTGCTCTTGTAAATTCAATCAGACATCTGAACTACTGGGAGCTCTTGCAGCCTTGAACCGTACTCCCTGGAACGTAGACGAGAAAAATACATCTTAATCTACATCTGGAAAACCCTGGAGGGATCTGTTCCAAATCTGCACATTGATATCACTCCCTATTAAAATAAAAGACAGATGATGTAAGTACCCACAATGAAAGAAGAGGTGGGTTTCATGAGAGATATCTCAATAAGTGTAAAGGGACCAAGACTTTTCAACATCCTTCACACATAAGGGGGGATTACCACAGACCCCTGGCTATCTTCAGGAAAGAACTAGTTAAGTTCCTCATCAGCCGGGCTGTGGTTCGCACGTTGAACTGCGTGCAGCCAGCACTCAACAGCCTGACCTATTAGGCCGTCAACCAGGTCTGGTCCGAGACCGGGCAGCGGGGATGATGACACGCGGAACTGCCTACATGTAAATCCAACCACCAGCACCACCTCCCCATCAACACTACCACCGCCCACCACTATCACCACCCATCACTATCCATCGAACACTAACACTCACTAGAACCACCAGCATCACCACTCACCAATACCACCACCCATCACCACCATCACCCACCAGCACTACCCCGCCCCCACCACAATCACCACCCCCTACAACTACCACCCACCAGCACAACCACCACCTGGTAGGGAAGATAACACCTCCCAGGAGAAGCTTCTAGAGTAGCGGGACGGACGTGCTGCCCTCAACCACCTGATTAATGCTAACAACACCAGTAATAACACACCACAGCAATGTGGAAATCATGGGGAGGAAATGGTGAGGGGGAGACGGTGTGAAGAGGAAATGGTGAGGGAGAGGATATGCAGAGTAGCACAGGTGAGGAAAGAAGACAGGTGCAGTGCACCACAGGTGAAGCAGAATCAGTGATACAACATAACACATGAGGTACGTTCACGGTGAAACAGAGACCAACACTGAAACACAAAACTTGGTGAGGGAGGATGGTGATGGTGAGAGGAAGGATGGCGAGGCTGTGACGGTGAGAGGGAGGATGGTGATGGTGAGGATGTGGTGAGAGGGAGGATGGTGATGGTGAGGATGTGATGGTGAGAGGGATGATGGTGAAAGGGAGGATGGTGATGGTGAAGATGTGATGGTGAGAAGGATGATGGTGATGATGAGGATGTGGTGAGAGGATGGTGAGAGGGAGGATGGTGAGGATGTGATGGTGAGAGGGACGATGGTGATGGTGAGGCTGTGACGGTGAGAGAGAGGATGGTGATGGTGAGGATGTGATGGTGAGAGGGAGGATGGTGATGATGTGATGGTGAGAGGGAGGATGGTGATGATGTGATGGTGAGAGGGAGGATGGTGATGATGTGATGGTGAGAGGGAGGATGGTGATGATGTGATGGTGAGAGGGAGGATGGAAATGGAGTGAAGATGGCGGAGGGAAGAATGGTGAGGTTGGAGGGACGGGAACGGAGAGAGGATGGTGAGGAGGACGGGGGGCAGATGATGTGGGAGCAGGAAGGAAATTATGATGAAAGAAATGATAGCATGTAAGAACATGGTGTGGAGGTGAAATCAACAGACGCTTACGAGATTATGTGTGTTAGTTACCATTTTGTCCTAGGCACATGTCGATTAGACACTAGGCCTGGTGTGTGTGTTTGTGTGTGTGGTTGTGTGTGTGTGGTTGTGTGTGTGTGGTTGTGTGTGTGTGGTTGTGTGTGTGTGGTTGTGTGTGTGGGGTTGTGTGTGTGTGGTTGTGTGTGTGTGTGTGTGTGTGTGTGTGTGTGTGTGTGTGTGTGTGTGTGTGTGTGTGTGTGTGTGTGTGTGTGTGTGTGTGTGTGTGTGTGTCGTGCCGAATAGTTAAAACTGGTCAATTAGCAAGAACTCATTTAAAATTAAGTCCTTTCTAAAATTTTCTCTCATACGTTTAAAGATATATTTTTTCGTTTATGTTAATGTAAAAAATTAATAATTTTGTACCAAAAGAACCTTAGAAAACTTTTTATAATAAGCGCAATTTAATTTAGCCTAATCCAGCTAAATATATTAGATAAGTTTACAATAAATTAATAATAAACAAACACAACGAAATATATATTTTTCGTTAGGTTCAGAACGATTTTTGCGAAATTATTGCATACACAATTTTTCGCTTGCCTTATTCGGCAAGAAGAACGTTGTTATTTAAGCCAAAATCGCAAGTTATATTTATTGGGCAGATACTTGTGATTTACGAGTCGGTTTTTTACGATTTTCAGCACATTTCTCTATATTCGGTATTTTGGTTAGGTGAGGCTAGGGTAGGTTGAGCTAGGCTCGGTTGTCGCTTATAAGAAATTTTTAACCAATTACACCATAACTCAAAAAATGCAACCGTGCATGATATACCTTTGCCTGGTCAAGCAGGCTGTTGCTGCTAGCGGCCCGCTGGCGCTGATCAAAACTCTGAGGTGTAAACAGATGATAGATACCAAGGGAATCCACCGCAAAACAGTTAATAGAGAGTCAAATAATTACGATAACCAGTCAAATAATTTTCACGCTCACACAGCTGACATCCTCAACCAGATACGCTGAAGTTGATAATTGATTATGTGAGCGGGTAATTCCCTATGTAACTGGATTGTGTTTGGACTTGTGATGCTATATCCGGTGAATCATATTCGCACTCTCTGTCCCGTTAAGCGAATCTGTGATCGGATTAATGACTACTGCGCTCAGCGAATCTGCTGCGATCTGAACAAGGATTACTGCGCAGATCAGCGAATCTTCGACCGGAACAATCATAACTTCGCAGATCAACGAATCTGCTGCGACCTGAACAATGATTACTGTGCATATTCATTGGTTTTCCTGGTCTTCCTGTTCAACTGTTGTAGCCTTGCTGGCAGACCCACCACCACCATGACCACCACCACTACCACAACCACCATCACCACCACCACAACCCCCACCACCAGCAGTCACTGTTGATTATCCTCTGTCTGGAACAAAGTGCTCTCAAAAGAGTTATTAAATTATCTCGCCATCAAGGAGTCGTATAATTAGTCTTTATTCGCAACGATTATTCTCTGTTCGTTTGATTTGTCCTTTGTTCGTGGAGGGAGCGAGAGTTTTCAACACCCTCCCTTCATGCATGAAGGGAGCGAGAGTTTTCAGAACCCCGGTATCTGAAGGACATTTTAGGGGGTCGACTCCCCCTGCGGCCCGGCTCCAAACCAGGCTTCTTGGTCTGATTAATCGCCCAGGCTGTCACCTCGCGACGTCACCTCGAGACCTCACCCAGGACGTCAGCCCGACGTCACCCAGGACGTCTTCCCGACGTCACCCCAGGACGTCTGCCCCGACATCACCTCACGGTCACCATGCTGCCTGACGTCACCCTGGACGTCTGTCCTGACGTTACCTCACGATGTCACCCCACGACATCCCTCATGACATCACGCCTGACATCAGTACATGATATCACACCGACAGTGTTATAGTTTCACAGTGAGAAATTTGTATTCAGTATTGTCCAGGACGATTGAGAGAAGATATGTCACGTGTTAATTCCTCTCAGTCAACGTTCCTGTACTAGTGTTCTCACATGTTCGTGAATGCCTTAGTGTCGATTTTTTTGCAAAGAAAAGCATCATTTACTAGTGCAAGCCATGTTGTAACCGCATGTGCAGTGCGGGTGTGTACAGTTTTACGTGTGTCCTTTGATGAAGTGGTCTGAGCCCAGATGTGTGTGTAGACCACCGTATGGTCTGAGCCCAGACCATTGGTAGCACCCTAGTGCTACATGTCACCGCACTGTGACCATTCGACGACTGATACTAGTCAGTCTAGGCATCAGGTTACGAGTATCTAGCCCCGTGTATGGATAGTAGCTATCCTCGCCGCTCGTAGACGCCATGCCTAAGTCGTACTTGCTACGACTCAATATTGAAATTCATATCACTCCATCTCTTGACCATCAGAGTGCATTTGTGAGTAGACCCAGTGTAGGGACACTCATTCTAACCTCTGCTCTTTCTCACTCTGTCGAGAGGATGACATCGTCAAGCCGCAGTAGCCCTATCGGCAGGTGACTGACTCGTGTCACGGCTTCAGTGAGCAGCCTGCACAAAGTATGATGTCACTTTGATTGCTAGCCCGCTCACTCCTGTTACGGTGTATGCTGCTACGACTCCCAGATGTTTTGCCTGAGTCGTCCCTGCTACGACTCACTCCACTCTCGCCAGCAGTGACAGCCCCAGCGACAGTACCAGTCGAAAAATGTCCTCCTGAGTCACTTGCCAGAAGAAGTCCTGCCCAGTTGCCAAGTACTGACAACGCCTCACTCGAGAGCACCAGCAGGTTGTGCCCCAGGTTGAGTGAACCCTGCACCATTCCACAGGAGACCATATCCCATTACGTCACAGCTCAGCTGCAGCGGTGTCTCCTGTGTTGCAGTACTTGTCTAGACGCAGGAAGACATGCAGTGAAGCCTGCCAAGGCTCACTGCCTTGGACCATAATGTTTATCACACCCTTTTTTTTCTTCCCTCCCTATAGGAAGTTTTTTTTAATCCATGTCCACATGTATATATATGTTTTTATTTGTGTTCTGTGCCCTGTTCCTGCAAAAGAGAGAGACCGAGTTTTTTTTTCAGTCACTCATAGTCGAGGACGACCATGGGTAGGTGGCCGAGCGATGTATGCCCAGTTGGGTTCATATTTCACGGCACTATGGTGCTGACACGTAGTGCCTACCAAGCTCAGCCCACACCACGTTTACCCTGCCTCACTCTGGCAGCCACCGTCATTCAGACAAGAAACCTACTCCCTCGTAGGCATGGGTCTTGCCCGTCTTCATAACACACTGCCTGGGTAGACGACCTCAAATAAAGTAACAAGCCTCCAAAGCCTTATCATTGAACCCGGCTTGCAGAGCTCCCATTTTCTATTGTAATACTCTGACGCTCATCGTGTTCACTCTTAGTCGTTGCAACTGTCTTTAGTAGAGGTATTTTGCACCGTCAACTAACTCTCTTGTTGTCAGACGGAGTGATTTTGGTGTTCAGGTTTGACGCCATAGTTAAAAACACTCTTTTGTACCTGAGTGTAACAGGTGTATACACCTGAGTGTGCTGGTGGGGCTGTTCTTACCTGCCAGGCCACCTGTTCAAATACGTTGTTGCTGCTTGCAACACGCATGCTTGAGTTTGCAGTACACTCAACCACGTCTCTGTGTACCAACACACAGTGCATATACTTAAGTGTATCACAGACTTAACAAACAAACATGGGTTGACCACTTGCGATACAGATATAGAAAATTCACAGACATGCACACTAGGTTGAGGGCTTGTAATTAAGACACACAAACATGTTTCACAGACATATGGTGTTCAGTACTTTTACTCAAGACAGACAATTTTCACAAGCACACAGACATGTTTCACAGACACACAGACAAACATATTACGTACAGACAAAATTAACTGCTTGCTCTACAGACATACAACCGTCTTTGATTTGTCTTATGAACTCTACTCTCGCAGCCCTACCTTAAGCCAGTCTTGTCAGGTGCTTGCCTAGTCAGACTGTTGCTACTGGCGGCCCGCTGGCCCACGTATCCACAGCCTGGTTGATCTGGCACTCGTCGGAGGAAATTGTCGAGTTTTATCTTGAAAGACTTCTACAGTTGTTCCATCAGTATTTCTAACGTTTTCGGGTAAGACTTTTAATAGTTTGGGCCCTCGTACGTTGATATACAGAAGTAAATGGCGTATATGGCAGAGAGACAAGTAGAGATGACTACCTATAATACAGACACACATACAGACGTAGAAACAAAAACATAAAGGGAGGTTGTCAGCTTACGACACACACATACAAACACACACACACACACACACACACACACACACACACACACACACACACACACACACACAAGCTAGGACTCGACCCCTGCAACCTCAACTAGGTGAGTACACACACATACACACAGATGGAGGGAGGTTGACAACTTACTTGTGATACTGTGCTTGTAGAAAATTAAACTCTTCTTTCATTCTGTCACATGACTCCGGGACGGTGAACTTGAAGGGCTGGCCGGGCTGGGGACCCTGCAACACGGGAAGAAGTGAGGTCATTACCTGGGGGCACTTTGGGGGTCATGCCTCTGACATGTAATTCTCATTATTTGGGATATATATATATATATATATATATATATATATATATATATATATATATATATATATATATATATATATATATATGTATGTATGTATGTATGTATGTATGTATGTATATATATATATATATATATATATATATATATATATATATATATATATATATATATATATATATATATATATATATATATACTGTACATCGGTCCACAGCAGGTTTCGAACCTACACACTCTGCAGCAAAGTATGCAGTACTTAAGAAACTCAGCCAGATCCCAGATAAGTATGGGCGGCGCCCATGCTTATCTGGGACATAACGTTAGTGATAAACTATTTCGTCAAATCTTGCTGCCACATGCAGTGAACCTAGAAAGAGATTTTGAAATGCTTAACAATTCGTAAATGTGGAAAAAGACACTTATGTACAGTTCAGGACATTTATTAAAGGAAACGTTTCGCCACGAGTGGCTTCTTCAGTCCTAATACAGAACCTGATACAAAAACCCAAGCATGATTCTGGCACAAGTGCAGGAATCTACACTATACCATGTGGGGGGTGTGGCAAAGTATATGTAGGGGAAACAGCCAGAACTCTGGACATTAGAATAGCAGAAAACAAAAATGCTTGCAGAAATGATGACCGCAAAAACGCATGTGTTCAACATAGAGACGATGTTGGACACCTCATGAAATTCAATGAAGCTAAACTAGTTATTAAAGAAGACGACTTAAGACGGAGAAAATGCATTGAAGCTGCACTAATTTCTGTCAGTAACACTATAAAGCAAAAATCCGGTAGTTACAGTATTTCAAAATTACTAAGCAAGAGGATACTACCCATCCTGGGAACTGGTGTTACTTGATGCCAGCAGGTCCCTCTCTTGCCTCACCTCCTTAGTTCCATTACTACTACTACTACTACTACTACCACCTCCTGAAACTATTTACAAATATTACGACCAATACACACAGCCCTCACTACATCAGTACGTCAAGATTTTTAAGTTCTTGATAACAGTAAATCGCTGGCTGTTTTCAAGGAAGAACATAATAATTTGAAGTCAGTTCCTGATCAGTTGGGCTATGCAGCATACACTGAACATTTTGCGGCTAGCATTAACAGCCTGGTTGATGGGACATCCACCTTGGTAAGGCCTCATTTAAAATTATGCTGCTCAATTCTGGGCATAAATGCTCTGGAAAACATACAGTGACGGATGATGAAGGTGATTCCATATATCAGAAAGCTTACGAAAATTATTTAGAAAGACACGTGACAAACACTACGATATATTTATTAGAAAACGTTTCGGTCCTGGGACCTTGATCATGGTCCCAGAACCGAAACGCTTTCTGATATGTCCTGGTATTTGTGACATGTCTTTCTAAATCAATTTATCTTTACGAAGATAAATAGAAGGCTAAACTAGAGTTGCACTCTGAAAAGAAATGAAAAAACAGAATAAATAGAAGAGAATATTAATAATATGGTGAAAATATCCAAGACGCATTTACATTATTGGATAAATTTAGATTTAGAAAGGTTATAGAAAGCAATGGTTTGGCAATAAAGTTGTGGATAAGTGGAACAGCCTCTCAAGTACAGTCGGTATTTTAAAGAGAGGTTAGATAGGTACTGTATATGCATGAGTGGACCTACCTAGCATGGACCAATAGGTCTATTCCAGTGCTCCGCCATTCTTATAACCTCTCCTCTGTCTCCACCCTCCTCTCCTCTTCTCTCCCCTTCAATTTCTCCCCACTCTGCCCTCTGTCCACTTCCCAGCTCTCCCCTTCCCCTCTCCTCCCCGTTCTCCTCTCTCTCACCTTCCCCTACCTCTCAACATGGGGACTACAATTACCTTGTTTCACACGCTGCCTGGTCGACACGGACGAGCAGCTCCCCGAGTTAAGGTTCAACTCAAGTAGTATTACCCCAGCAAGGCTATCACCAGGCAATCACATTAATGACCACCTTCTCCCCTCCCGGTTGTCATTACAAGAGGAAGCATATTTGTCCAGGAATTTCTGCAGATTATGCATCCACAAGACGTGGGTCAGTGTTCCACAAGACGTGGGTCAGTGTTCCACAAGACGTGGGGTCAGTGTATCACAAGACGTGGGGTCAGTGTATCACAAGACGTGGGTCAGTGTTCCACAAGACGTGGGTCAGTGTTCCACAAGACGTGGGTCAGTGTTCCACAAGACGTGGGTCAGTGTTCCACAAGACGTGGGGTCAGTGTTCCACAAGACGTGGGTCAGTGTTCCACAAGACGTGGGTCAGTGTTCCACAAGACGTGGGTCAGTGTTCCACAAGACGTGGGTCAGTGTTCCACAAGACGTGGGTCAGTGTTCCACAAGACGTGGGTCAGTGTTCCACAAGACGTGGGTCAGTGTTCCACAAGACGTGGGTCAGTGTTCCACAAGACGTGGGTCAGTGTTCCACAAGACGTGGGTCAGTGTTCCACAAGACGTGGGGTCAGTGTTCCACAAGACGTGGGGTCAGTGTTCCACAAGACGTGGGGTCAGTGTTCCACAAGACGTGGGGTCAGTGTATCACAAGACGTGAGTCAATGTCTCACAAGACGTGGGACTCACCATGCCTGTGACCGGTTTCAAGAGTTCCTACTCCCGCCAGCTTCTCTGTTGACTGCCTCGTTAACCAAGCTGTTCTTGTTGGCGGCCAGCTGGCCCACATAGCCATCACAGCTTGGCTGATCTTGCACTCAGTGAAGGTAGTAATCCAGTTTCCTCTGGGAAACTTTTACAATTATTCTGGCAATATTTATATCTGTACAAAAATAACCCGCACATAAAAGAGAGAAGCTTACGACGACGTTTCGGTCCGACTTGGACCATTTACAAAGTCACACTAACCAGAAGTGGAGCAGGACGGCTATATATAGGCAGGAAGAGGTGGTGGTGGTAGTAGTAGTAGTACAAGAATGGTATTGTGCCTTTTTTTGTTATTTAATATTTATATCTGCTGGTAGCAGGTTGAATGGTCTTGGACCACGTATATTGATACAGTGCTCTGTTACTGTCCCTATGATTCTCTGCTTTTCACTGGGTCTATTTTACACTTACCCTCATATCTCTCACTTGAGTACGTTGTTATGGTAGTGTGGATATATAAAATCTGGTAACTGAATCTCTTTCTTTCACTTCAGAAAGTACATTCTTAGTAGTAGTAGTCTGTGGAGTTCCCAGTAGTTTAAATGCTTTATTGACACAATGCGGGCAGTAAACGCCATCTTTATCTTTTCCATTCTTGATATGTCTCCTATCTTCAATGGAATCGTCAACCAGGAAAAGTATTTTAAGTGAGAAAGCACAAGTGATTTATAAGTATCGCCATTGGCATTATTTCTGTTTGTTTTAAAAACTGTCATTATCCACTCTTGTCATTTTTTTCTGGCTTTCAACATCATTTACATTATGTTCTCTTAATGTCAGGTCAGCTGATATTATTACACCAAAAGCTTTTACGTGTTCCTTTCTTTCTATGAAGTGTTTTGTTAACAGTGCCACTTTGAGGTGTGGGTTGGTGTCAGATAAGGTGTGAATCTCACAAGACCTGTAGGTTACCTGAAGTTGCTTCTGGAGGTCACCAGCCCAGTGGCCTGGTCCTAAACCAAACCTCTTGGTTGCTGACCTGATAGATCAGGCTGCTGGTACCTATCACTCGCAGTCCAATATATGCATCACAGCCTGGCTGATGAAGAATTGATTTGAGGAATCTGCCGAGTTTCCTCTTAAAGACAGCTAGTGGGGGTTGTTGGTGATCCCTCTTGTGTTTGAAGAGAGAATGCTTAAGAGTTGTGGTTCCTTTACACTTATTGAGTTCCCTCTGGGTGCTCATCCTCCCTGCTTTTCAATGGAGGTCCCCTCAAGGAAGGTTCCTTGATGTTGGTGAGGGGCTCTTGATTTAGGGAATTGGATCTGTGCTCCAGTTCCCCGAATTAAGCCTGAATGCCTTCCACATCCCCCCCCCCAGGCGCTGTTCAATTCTCCGGGTTTAGCGCTTCACCCTTGATTATAATAATCATAATAATTTTCAATGGAGGTATCCTGCACTGTCTACCAAGCCTCTTCTATACGTAAGTGGTAGTTTAGTGTGTAGGTTTAGGATCAGTTTCTCTAGAATCTTCCAAGTGTATATTATGATGTATCTTTCTCGCCTACATTCTAAAGAGCACAGTTCTAGAGGCTTCACGCACTCCTAGTAATTTTAGGGGATGGAGTTTATACGAGCTGTGAAGGTTCTTAGTGTGTTGTCGAGTTTTGCAACTTCGCCTGCCTTGAAGGAGACCGTTAGGACACAGCAGTATTCCAGCACAGAGAGAACGAATGACCTGAAGACTATCATCACTAGC
This sequence comes from Cherax quadricarinatus, assembly GCF_038502225.1. Lineage (NCBI taxonomy): Eukaryota > Metazoa > Arthropoda > Malacostraca > Decapoda > Parastacidae > Cherax > Cherax quadricarinatus. The sequence goes on from NC_091321.1 coordinate 4,685,283, forward strand.
TTGTCATTCCTTGTTTTGAAGGTTCTAGTTATCCAACGTATCATTTTCCTTGCAGGTGCAATAATGTCATTGTTGCACTCCTTGAGATTTGACATTATCTCTCGCATATCTTTCACATTACACTTGTGCACTATTAAGTAACTTGATTTTTGTCTTGTGCTCAGATCTTGTTTTTATTTCCTACATTCCTCCGTAACGTAGTAATTTAAATTTGTTGTTAGTAGCCCACTGGAAGACTTGGTTTAATGTCAGCTTGGAGGCTCTTTCACTTCTGCGGATACCATTCATGCAGATTCTAGTATCATTTGCAAAGGATGATAGAGTGCTATGATTTATGTCCCTGGCTGTGTCAGAAATGAGAAAGTGAAGAGGGGCAAGTACTGTGCCTTGGGGGACAAAACTTTTCACTGTAGCAGTCCCTATTTTACTTAGTTAACTGTTACTCTTTGGGTTCTGTTAGCAGAATATCCGTTTTACTTCCTTTCCAGTTATTCCCTCTGCATGGGCTGGTGTCTGACAGGACATGATGTTATGTGGGATATGATTTTTATACAATTTTTAAATTTTATAATACCACTATTTTCTCAATAATCCAGGGAGTTTCAACCAGCTATATCCTGATAATTTGTCGGTGTGGGTGCTTAGTAAAGAGGTTAGATGGTGGAGGTGGTCGCAAATGAAAGCTATATAGCTGGGAGGTACTTAGCTCCTGCTGTGAGATGAAGGTCGTGTGCGTGGGTAGCTGGGGAAGCTATGATTGGCCAAGAATGATGTGGAATATGGGTAGTGAATTCTCGAAGACTTCAGCACGGGGAACAGTGTTTGATCTTTTGGCGCACTGCCACGCACTCTCCCACTCACTCCCTCGCTGACTAAACTGCTATTTAACTTATTCATTTTCTGACTAATTAAATCATTGTCAGATTGGTGCCATGGAAAAATTGCAGATACCTCAGTGTTACCCCGAGTGACTGATCTTGCATACTATCTCTGTTCCTAAATGATCTTTAGTGTAAATGAAGTGTGGATTCCTGTAACTGGTTGATCTCTCACAAGACCTGGGTTGAAGGCCTCATTCGTCATGACTTTCAAAGGTATCTTGAAAAAATGTACACTCAGGAAACGCAGCCAGAAATGCCTTAGGACAGACTCTACCTGCAGTCTACATGTTGTATACATGTCGGTTTCGAAGGTAACCGCCCTACATCCCGCCCAGCCAAGTACCCGACTAAGGTTTCGAAAAAATAAAACGATTCATAAATATTCAACCCCATAGAAAAATAAATAATCGACAACATTAATGATAATAACAATACCGGCATCAATAATAATAAAAACTACGATACACAACTGTGAATGCCGGAAAATAAAGAAAAAAAAATATCCAGACTCGTATTAACTGCTTTGAAAGCCGTCATTTAAAAATATTCTCCAATACTCGAAATTATGGTAAACTGTCTTTATGTGCTGGACAAAAAAATCGTCCAGGATAAAAACGTGGACGCAAATTGCCTCGGGAGCCAGAAATACAAAACCCCTGCGTAAAAAAAATGTAGCAAGCGTCTAAATTAACTTTTTTTCGGTCGGGAAAATTTGAATTTTAAAATGTATCATTAAAAATATAGATGTGAAGTGGGAGAGAGAGAGAGAGAGAGAGAGAGAGAGAGAGAGAGAGAGAGAGAGAGAGAGAGAGAGAGAGAGAGAGAGAGAGAGAGAGAGAGAGAGAGAGAGAGAGAGAGTGAGTGAGTGAGTGTGTACTCACCTATTTGTGATTGCAGGGGTCGATTCATAGCTCCTGGCCCCGCCTCTTCACTGATTGCTACTAGGTCCTCTCTCTCCCTGCTCCATGAACTTTATCATACCTCGCCTTAAAACTATGTATGGTTCCCTCCTCCACTACGTCACTTTCTAGGCTATTCCACGGCCTGACTACTCTATGACTGAAGAAATAATTCTTAACATCCCTTTGATTCATCTGAGTCTTCAACTTTCAATTGTGACCTCTTGTTTCTGTGTCCCATCTCTGGAACATCCCGTCTTTGTCCACCTTGTCTATTCCGCGCAGTATTTTATATGTCGTTATCATGTCTCCCCTGACCCTCCTGTCCTCCAGTGTCGTCAGGCCGATTTCCCTCAACCTTTCTTCGTAGGACAATCCCCTTAGCTCTAGGACTAGTCTTGTTGCAAACCTTTGCACTTTCTCTAATTTCTTGACGTGCTTGACTAGGTGTGGATTCCAAACTGGTGCTGCATACTCCAGTATGGGCCTGACGTAAATGGTATACAGAGTCTTGAACGATTCCTTACTGAGGTATCGGAATGCTATCCGTAGGTTTGCCAGACGCCCGTATGCTGCAGCAGTTATCTGATTGATGTGCGCCTCAGGAGATGTTATACTCACCCCCAGATCTTTTTCCTTGAGTGAGGTTTGCAGTTTTTGGCCATCTAGACTATATTGTGTCTGCGGTCTTCTTTGCCCTTCCCCAATCTTCATGACTTTGCATTTGGCAGGGTTAAACTCAAGGAACCAGTTGCTGGACCAGGCTTGTAGCCTGTCCAGGTCTCTTTGTAGTCCTGCCTGATCCTCATCCGATTTGATTCTTCTCATTAACTTCACATCATCTGCAAACAAGGACACTTCTGAGTCTATCCCTTCCGTTATGTCATTCACATATACCAAGAACAGCACAGGTCCTAGGACTGACCCCTGTGGAACCCCGCTTGTCACAGGCGCCCACTCTGACACCTCGTCACGTACCATGACTCGTTGTTGCCTCCCTGTCAGGTATTCTTTGATCCATTGCAGTGCCTTTCCTGTTATGTGTGCCTGATCCTCTAGCTTTTGCAGTAACCTCTTGTGAGGAACTGTGTCGAAGGCCTTCTTGCAGTCCAAAAAAATGCAGTCGATCCACCCCTCTCTCTCTTGTCTTACTTCTGTCACCTTGTCATAAAATTCCAGTAGGTTTGTGACAGTAGATGTGTGTGTGTGTGTGTGTGTGTGTGTGTGTGTGTGTGTGTGTGTGTGCGTGTAGTGAAACTATGTTGCTCCCTTACTACACTCACCCTCCCTCCCTCCCTCGCCACAATACACACACCCTCCCTCCCTACCTCTGCCTGGAGGGTATTCCGGGGATCAACGCCCCCGCGGCCCTGTCCATGACCAGGTGGATCTGGGCCTGATCAACGAGGCTGTTACTGCTGGCCGCATATAGTCCAACGTACGAACCACAGCCCGGCTGATCCGGTACTAACTTTGGGTATCTATCAAGCTCCCTCTTGAAGACAATCAGGAGTATATTGGTAATTCCACTTATGGTTGGTGGGAAGCTGTTGAACAGTCTTGGGCCCGGGACACTTATTGTATTTTCTCTTAGTGTACTAATGGCGCCCCTACTTTTCATTGGGGTATTTTGCATCACCTGCCACGTCTTTTGTTTTCGTAGGGAGTGATTTCTGTGTGCAGAATGAGGACTAGTCTCTTTCTAGGATTTTACACAACACACCACACCATTCCTCGCCACACTCTCCGTCCCTCCCTTCCTACACTCTCCTTCCTCTTCCTCACCACACCCTCCCTCCCTTCCTACACTCTCCTTCCTCACCCTCCTACACTCTACCTTTCCTCCCTCCCTCCTACCGTCACCATACCCTCCTACCCTCACCAACTGTAGTAATATATACCTCTCATATACCTCTGATCGATTTCCAAAGTTTCTCTACTCTCGCAGGCCAACCGGGGACCAGACTTATGTGTTGATTGCCTGTTCAACCAGACTCTTGCTATTGGAAACCCGTTGGCCCACATATCCATCACAGCTTGCTTGATCCGGTACTTTGCTGGCGGAGCCCCCCGATGTTACTGACCACAAACCCTCATTTAGAAGAACGTTATAACGACGTTTCGCTCCGTCCTGGACCTCTAAGTTTATTTCCACATGATACATTGTTCATACGGGAATGGGTGACACTTAATTGCATGCATAAAGTCCATGGTTATGCAGACCATTGTCGAATCACAGATCATGGGAACTCTTCCAAACACGGTATTGTCACTGGCCACTTTTTCTCTTATTGTGCCCATGGTACCCCTGCTTTTCTTCTTCCCATGCCACTCATTTCAGTACCTTGTTATGGAAGTGTGTAGTTCTGGCCCTCAAGTATCTTCTATGTACATATTGTAATATGGTTGTTGGTGTACATAGTCCTGTTCTTTCTAGTACTGGTTGTGCTAGGTGGGCTACTGAATATTTGTCACACCATGGAAGATTGCTAGTGTACCTTCAATTATTATCAGAGATGTGAACCTCAACAAGAGTCCTTCAACAAGGGAAGGGGAGTGTGTGAAAAACTGGTTGGTTGTGTTCCACTGTCATGTATCTGTACTTTCTGTTGTCTTCTGTTTGTGTTCCACTGTCATGTACCTTTGTAACCCCTGCTCCTTTTCATTATGTTCCACTATCATGTACTCTACCGTGAATTCATTGTTTGTGTTCCGCTGCCATGCATCTTTGTACCCCCTGTTGTTTTTCATTATATTCTACTGTCATGAATCTGTACTTTCTGTTGTCTTCTGTTTTTGTTCCACTGCCATGTACCTTTGTAACTCTTGCTGTTTTTCATTATGTTCCACTATCATGTACTCTACTGCGTCTTTCATTGTTTATGTTTCATTGTCATGCACCTTTGTACCCCCTGTTGTTTCTCATTGTTTTCCACTGTCATGTGGCTCTGTACCCCATGTTGTCTACCATTGTATAACGAAAACTTTCAAAACAAGTGAAACAGTACCAATGGTGGCACTACTGAAATCCTTTGTGCACTCTCGCTTAGAGTATTGTTCAGTGCTGACGGCTTCTTACAGGGCAGAGGAGATATCAGAGCTGGGACAGATACAGAGATCATTTACAGTTCGCATACAGCCAATACGGCACCTGAATTACTAAGAAGACCAGTCCTAAATATGTACTCGCTGGAGCAGATGAGAGATAATAATGAATACATGAAAGATACTGGAGGACCTGGTCCCAAATCTGCACACTCCCATAACCAACTCAAGTGAGAGATATGGGAGAATGTATAAAATAAAACCAGTGAAAAGCAGAGTCGCCGAGTGCACAATAAGAGAACACTGTATCAGTATCCTGGGCTCCAGACTGTTTACACTGTAGGAAAATACTTAAAATCTTGATCTAACAACACCGTCCCTCTTGTAACAAATGGAACACTGATGTGTGGATATTGGAATACTTTCTGGTGTGTGGATACTGAACACTTTCTGGTGTGTAGATACTGAAACACCTTCTGGTGTGTAGATACTGAAACATCTTCTGGTGTGTGGATATTGAAACACCTTCTGGTGTGTAGATACTGAAACACCTTCTGGTGTGTAGATACTGAAACACCTTCTGGTGTGTGGATATTGAAACACCTTCTGGTGTGTGGATATTGAAACACCTAGTGTGTGGATATTGAAACACCTGGTGTGTGGATATTGAAACACCTTCTGGTGTGTGGATACTGAAACACCTTCTGGTGTGTGGATACTGAAACACCTAGTGTGTGGATATTGAAACACCTGGTGTGTGGATATTGAAACACCTTCTGGTGTGTAGATACTGAAACACCTTCTGGTGTGTGGATACTGAAACACCTTCTGGTGTGTGGATATTGAAACACCTTCTGGTGTGTAGATACTGAAACATCTTCTGGTATGTGGATACTGAAACACCTTCTGGTGTGTGGATATTAAACACCCTCTGGTGCGTGGATACTGAAACATCTTCTGGTGTGTGGATATTAAACACCTTCTGGTGTGTGGATACTGAAACACCTTCTGGTGTGTGGATATTAAACACCTGGTGTGTGGATACTGAAACACCTTCTGGCGTGTGGATATTGAAACATTTTCTGATGTGTGGATACTGAAACACCTGGTGTGTGAATATTAAACATCTTCTGGTGTGTGGATACTGAAACATCTTCTGGTGTGTGGATACTGAAACATCTTCTGGTATGTGGATACTGAAACATCTTCTGGTGTGTGGATATTAAACGCCTTCTGGTGTGTGGATACTGAAACACCTTCTGGTGTGTGGATATTAAACACCTGGTGTGTGGATACTGAAACACCTTCTGGTGTGTGGATATTAAACACCTGGTGTGTGGATACTGAAACACCTTCTGGCGTGTGGATATTGAAACATTTTCTGATGTGTGGATACTGAAACACCTGGTGTGTGAATATTAAACATCTTCTGGTGTGTGGATACTGAAACATCTTCTGGTGTGTGGATACTGAAACATCTTCTGGTGTGTGGATACTGAAACATCTTCTGGTATGTGGATACTGAAACATCTTCTGGTGTGTGGATACTGAAACATCTTCTGGTGTGTGGATACTGAAACATCTTCTGGTGTGTGGATACTGAAACATCTTCTGGTGTGTGGATACTGAAACATCTTCTGGTGTGTGGATACTGAAACATCTTCTGGTGTGTGGATACTGAAACATCTTCTGGTGTGTGGATACTGAAACATCTTCTGGTATGTGGATACTGAAACATCTTCTGGTGTGTGGATATTAAACACCTGGTGTGTGGATACTGAAACACCTTCTGGTGTGTGGATATTAAACACCTGGTGTGTGGATACTGAAACACCTTCTGGTGTGTGGATATTAAACACCTGGTGTGTGGATACTGAAACACCTTCTGGTGTGTGGATGTCTACCTCTCATTAAATATTTTCGGATTACCTCCCTCACCACAACTTCCCTCCCTGCCTAACACAGCATCCCTCTCCCACTACACCCTTTCTTCCTCCCTCCCTCTCTACCACTTCCTCCCTCTTTACCCCTTCCTTCCCTCTCTACCCCTTCTCTCCTTCTCTACCCGCTCCCTCCCTCTCTACCCCCTTCCCCCTCCCTTCCTCACTCTCTA
>NC_091321.1:4697220-4749720 GCF_038502225.1 Cherax quadricarinatus
ACGTACCTTTCACTGTTATTAGACTTGCTGTCAGACGGCTCTTTCTACTGTGTGTGTGTGTGTGTGTGTGTGTGTGTGTGTGTGTGTGTGTGTGTGTGTGTTTATTCCATTTGTGACCTGGTTGTGGACATACGACGAAGTATTGGGCTACCATCTGTGTCATTTGGACACATACCACTGTCAGTGCTGGGCTTTCATCTGTGTCATGTAGACACATACCACTGTCAGTGCTGGGCTATCATCTGTGTCATGTAGACACATACCAATGTAAGTGCTGGACTATCATCTGTGTCATATGGATCCTCTCCGGATAAAGTGTGTCCCCTTGTCTCGCCTTCCTCAGTCCTCGAGTATTTATGTGTGGTTCATGTCACCTCCTGCTGTACGGTCCTCGTGGGAGGTGCGCACTCGCTCCAGTCCTTGTACCTCCCACCTTCCCAGCACCGGCATGGAGTCTTACCTCTTTAAAAACATTCTCCAGCACCGCTTTGTTTGGATGCGTAAGAGGTTCCACACTGCTGCTGCTTACTCGAGGAAGCAGCAGCGGGAACAAGATGGACAGATTTAGATTAAGAAAGGGCAAGTGGGAAATACGGCGATGGAGGTGTAGACGAGTGCGACAAACTCCCAAGTAACGTCACTGAGGTGAGAATTCTTGGGTAGCTACCAATACTGGTTGGACGGGTATATGAGTGGGTGTGAGAGGGACCCACCTAGCATGAGCCCTAATGGTGTTCCCTCATTCGTATGGCTTTTTTTTTGTGAGGAAGAATAATGTGTAGTCCACATTTCTGAGGATCATTCCTCATGTTTGCTAATGCAGCATATACCGCTGATCTTTCACGGTATATGCTGCATTAGCAAGCATGTGGTGGATATGTGGGTCAGCGAGCTGCCAGCAGCAACAGTTGGGTTGGCAAGGCAAGCACCAGACAAGCCTGACCCAGGGCAGGGCTGTGGGAGTACAAAAACTCTCGAAACTCATCGGAGGTACTTCAAAGGAGGAAGCAGCAATATGTTGCAACATCCAGTTCATGGCAGGAATCAAGAGGACTGGCCAGGTGATAACCTCCAGTCATCAACTGGCCAGGTGATAACCTCCAGTCATCAACTGGCCAGGTGATAACCTCCAGTCATCAACTGGTGTTTCTCATTCCCTCCAAGTGGTCTGCTGTTGTGGTTGTTGTCCATGGTTACTGCTGTTGGTTATTGTTGCTTTTTCTTCTTCTCATTCTTCTTTTCCTCCTCCTCCTCCTCCTCCTCCTCCCAGGTGGTCTGGCATCTCTTAATAAAACTCCGGAATATTATTGCTGTCATTTTGGTTGTTGTAGTTACTGTGATTTACAAAGAAAAAAAACACTAAACCCGTATGTGCCTCGGAGTAAGCTTGACTCCTGATTCCAAAGTTACAGCATGTAAACTAATATATATGTCGTGCCGAATAAGTAAAATTGATCAATTAGCAAGAACTCATTTAAAGCTCTTTCTAAAATTTTCTCTTATACGTTTAAAGATATATTTCTTTTATGTTAATGTAAAATTAATAATTTTGTACCAAAAGAACCTTAGAAAACTTACCTAACCTTATTATAACAAGCACAATTTAATTGAGCCTAATCCGACTAAATATATTTTAGATAAGTTTACAGTAATTTAATAATAAACAAACACAATGAAATATTTTTTTTTCGTTAGGTTCAGAATGATTTTTGCGAAATTATTGCATACACAAATTTTCACTTGCCTCATTTGGTAAGAAGAGCGTTGCTATTTAAGCCAAACTCGCAAGTTTTACGTATTCGGCACGACATATATATAAGCGGACGAAGGACCGAGCCTTCCCCCACTCCCTGTACAGAATGATCCACTCACCGGGTCACTCTCATCTTGGAATATACAGTATCATAACCCGGGGGCTCGGGATACGTACCTTAATGTATATTCTAGTAACCGGAGGTCAACAATACAGAAATAATTCGTTCCAGTGTATGTATTAGCAATGTATAATACGTAATACTTGCCGAGTGAATTTGTAAACAATACACACCAATGTATTACATGCTGAGTATATAAAAATGAGGGTGTCATAGGGTGTATGTGTGTGTAAGAAACCTGCAAGTGTATAAACTGGTGCAGCAAATTACATAAGGTATGAAGCAACATGGCAGAATAAGTATGTGTATAAAAATACAACTATATCATAAAGTGTATTAATAAGTGAAGGTTAGGGGCGCCATGAGCACAGTAAGGGAAACAGTGTATCAACATTCGTGGTCCCAGACTATTTTACCATAAGATATCCGAAACACTGCTGGGATAAGTGCAGAAGTATTCAAGAGGAAACAGGACAAGCGTCTTCACTAGATGCCAAATCAACCAGGCAGTGATGGACATGTGGGTCAGCAGACCAGCAGCAGCAATAGCCTGGTTGACCAGGCAATCATCAGACGAGTCTGGCCCAAGGCCGGGCTCTGGGAGTAGAAGAGAACTCGAAACTCACCAAAGGTATATCAAAGGCAGGCTTGTCTGGTGCTTGCCTGGTCAATCAGGCTGTTGCTGCTGGCAACAGCCTGGTTGATCTGGCACCTGGTGAAGATACTTGTCCAGTTTCCTCTTGAAGACTTCTACACTTGTCCCAGTATTGTTTCTGATATCTTATGATAAGATGTTGAATAGTCAGGGACCCCGGACGTCAGTAGAGTGAGTGTTGGTGTATAAGACACTAAAATAATCACAATAGAATGAATGTCGGTGCGTGAAGCACGAAAATACAGAGCAGAATGCGTTTGGGTGTATAAAATTCAGGAACATGAACAGCAGTGTGATTATATAAATGTGGGCACAGTAGAACTTTGAGTGTACAAAATACAGGATTTTGTATACATGGTTTTGGAAAAACCTACAGGTTGATGAGACGCCTGTGCAACATTTGTAAATCTTTACCCTGGAAACGTTTTGCCCGCCAGTGGCTTCTTCGGTCCAATACACAGAAGAACTAGTGGATTTTTCCACTGGTGATGCCACCTACCATTGCTTCACCTCACCTGTCTGCAGTATATAAGCCTCTTCTCCGCGCAAATGGTGATGGACTGACCACATGGACTCCAGGCTGAGGGACTGATTACCTCAAACTCCTTATCTTCCACCGTTTTTCTCTGTATTGGACTGAAGCCACTGCCGAAACGTTTCTCCAGAATAAAGATTCGCAAATTCTGCACAAGTGTCTCATTTATCAAAAACACATGTATGTACCACAAGGTGTACATTATTAGTATCTACTAGACAGATATACCTTTACATGTGAAACATCTGGGTATCTTTAATTTGTAGACGTTTCGCCATCCAGTGTCTTTATCAATACAATACAAGGACATAATATGAAGACTGTAGAAGTATACATAAAAGACGAGGTAATCAGTCCCTCAGTTTAGGGGTAGGTGATGAGCACAGTAGTCTTCAAGACTACGGAGCCCATTACCTACTTCTACAGTCTTCTACCTACTTCTACATTACCTACCTATACCTCTACAGTCTTCACATTATGTCCTTGTATTGTATGGTATTGATAAAGCCACTGGATATTAAAGATACCCAGATGTTGCACATGTGTCTAATTCTTCATCTTGTCGGTACTGTATACCAATCATACACACAGTAAGAATACTCACTGGTAAGCTGACGGGATGTCTGGTAGCAGCCGCCGCGGCTACTGCAGCGTTCATAGCTGCTGGGTACATCCTGGCGAGAGTCCTCACCCCCACCAACACACCTCTACCACTGCTACACCCAGGGTGTAGCACACCCTTTTCGGGCTAAAAAAAAAAAACACACACTCCCACGTTCACTCGTTCCGCTTAAAACACTTCCAAAATAACTGGTGTTCACTGCTTACTAAATCAAGGATAATCACTGTGCGTTGAGCAACAATCACTTTGGTTTCACGTTAACGCGAAAATCACACACATTGCAGGTACACTCAACGCAGATAAGTGATCCAGATTGTGCGGTTCACTAACAGTCACCGTGACTGCTCTTCATGTTACCACCGTGAGATCACCAGCACTGCTGAAAGTCGTATACACCTCCATCTTTCAAGCTACACGGAGCGCCTCTCGGAAAAAAAACACTTCCTTCTTTTCTCCGTTTACATCACATCCAAACTGTGTACAGCAGACGGTCCCGCACTCAACGTGAGCATCAGCGCCTGTCACACCTGCAACAACACCCCCACTTACAATTATCTCTATTGTGATATGCTTGACTGTGCCCTCTTTCCCTCCCTCCCATCTCTCTCCTTTTAAGAACCTAAGAACATAAGGAGCACTGCAACAGGCCTACTGGCCCATCCTAGGCAGGTCCAACTTACACTCAATTTGTGTTTACAAATACCCAAAGTTCTCACTTCAGTGACACTGGGGAGTTTGTGAATGATAACAACACAAAAGGTTCAAAGTAACAACAGCACAAAAAGTTCCGTTTGGGAAAAATATTAATGATATTCTTAAGAAGCAGATATAACCACCCATGACCTGCTCACTGCACGTGGGATCAACTAATTAATATCGCAATTTTCTAGTACTCTAACATCAATAATTTTTATTTAATCCCTAAAAACAGGAGTTAGAGTAAACTCCTGGTGTATATACACTGAGGTATACACCTCCGTGTATAAACATTAACTGAACATGTATATATCTTCCTTAATTACTTAAATTCGTGCGTGTCTGTATACTGACTACATTCAAGATAAAGACTGTGTTCTCCAGTGATTGTAAAGACGTTGTCTATGAGCGAATACACTCAGCTGTAAAGCAAACACAAGCACAAACAAGGAGCTGTGATTCAACCCCTGAAAGCACAGCTAGGTGGGTGCATGTGTATACAAACTAGCCGCTGGAAGCAAACACCATACACAGTTTCAAGAGTATGATCGTGCCCTGATGGCTAGAAATCGGAAAAGTAGGTTGCAGTAGGAGTTAAATCAGGGGTCCAGGAGCTGGGAATCGACCTCTGTAAAAACTTGTTATGTGTGTGTACTTTCTTCTCCTCCTCCTCCTCTTCCTCTTTCTCCTCCATTTCGTGTCTCCCTCCCTCTCCTATCTCTGTCCCTCTCCTGTCTCCCTCCATTTTCTGCCTCCCTCCCTTTCCTGTCTCCCTCCTTCTCCTGTCTCCCTCCCACTAATGTCTTCCTTTTTCCCTCCATTTTCTCCCCCGCCATCACACCTTTCCCCTGGTGGACTGACAGTGCTGCCACCACCTGTCCCGTGTCCCTGGGTTGAGTAATGAACGAGGCCGCCCCTTTGATCAGCAGTCGGCGAGCAGCCGCCACCCCTGCTCACTACTCTATCATCCACTACCGTCCACCCATCACCCTTCACCAACATCCACCCCTCATCCTTCAGTAACATCCACTCATCCTTCAGCAACATCCACTACTCATCCTTCAGCATCATCCACTACTCATCCTTCAGCAACATCCACATCCATCCACTCCTCATCCTTCAAGAACATCCACTCCTCATCCTTCAGCAACATCCACTCCTCGTCCTTCAGCAACATCCACTCCTCATCCTTTAAGAACATCCATTCCTCATCCTTCAGCAACATCCACTCCTCATCCTTCAGTAACATCCACATTCATCCACTCCTTATCTTTCAAGAACATCCACTGCTCATCCTTCAAGAGCATCCACTCCTCATCCTTCAAGAACATCCACTCCTCATCCTTCAGCAACATCCACTCCTCATCCTTCAGCAACATCCACTCCTCATCCTTTAAGAACATCCATTCCTCATCCTTTAGCAACATCCACTCCTCATCCTTCAGCAACATCCACATTCATCCACTCCTTATCCTTCAAGAACATCCACTCCTCATCCTTTAAGAACGTCCACTCCTCATCCTTCAAGAGCATCCACTCCTCATCCTTTAAAAACATCCACTCCTCATCCTTCAACACATCCACTCATCCTTCAACACATCCACTCATCCTTCAACACATCCACTCCTCATCCTTCAACAACATCCACTCCTCATCCTTCAACAACATCCACTCCACCTCCTTCAGCAGCATCCATTCCACATCCTTCAGCAACATCCACTCCTCATCCTTCAACAACAAACGCTCCTCATCCTTCAACAACTTCCACTCCTCATCCTTCAACAACATACACTCCACATCCTTCAGCAACTTTCATTCCACATCCTTCAGCAACATTCATTCCACATCCTTCAATAACATCCACTCATCCTTCAACAACATTCACTCCTCATACTTATGCAACATCCGCTCCTCATCCTTCAACAACTTCCACTCCTTATTCTTCAGCAACATTCGCTCCTCATCCTTCAACAACATTCACTCTGCATCCTTCAACAACATCCACTTCTCATCCTTCAACATCCACTCCTCATCCTTCAACAACTTCCACTCCTCATTCTTCAGCAACATCCACTTCTCATCCTTCAACAACATTCACTCCGCATCCTTCAGCAACCTCCACATCCATCCACTCATCCTTCAGCAACCTCCACATCCATCCACTCATCCTTCAGCAACCTCCACATCCATCCACTCATCCTTCAGCAACCTCCACATCCATCCACTCATCCTTCAGCAACCTCCACATCCATCCACTCATCCTTCAGCAACCTCCACATCCATCCACTCATCATTCAGCAACACCCACATCCATCCACTCATCCTTCAGCAACCTCCACATCCATCCACTCATCCTTCAGCAACCTCCACATCCATCCACTCATCATTCAGCAACACCCACATCCATCCACTCATCCTTCAGCAACACCCACATCCATCCACTCATCCTTCATCAACCTCCACATCCATCCACTCATCCTTCAGCAACCTCCACATCCATCCACTCATCATTCAGCAACACCCACATCCATCCACTCATCCTTCAGCAACCTCCACATCCATCCACTCATCCTTCAGCAACCTCCACATCCATCCACTCATCCTTCAGCAACCTCCACATCCATCCACTCATCCTTCAGCAACCTCCACATCCATCCACTCATCCTTCAGCAACCTCCACATCCATCCACTCATCCATCACCTGGGATTTATTCGTGGTGTTTTATCATTCGTGTTAAGCTTAAAAAAATAATTTTGTTCTTGTGCAAAAAAATATTCAGTGATATTTTTTTCAGCAGCGATCAGTAATTTATTGTTATATACAGTATTATTTTTTTACAGGAAAATGCTGTGAGTTTGCATTAAATAATTGCTGATTCAGTGTGTGGTTAACGTGGTTAAATTGGTTAATATTTTAAAGGCATTCTCACTTAATACTGCGGTGTGCTAATACTGGTCTGGTCTGGGACCGGGCCGCGGGGACGATGACCCCTTCCCTTGGAATTGAGTACAGGTAAACTGAGGTAAGGCTATATAGGGCAAGGGGCGACTGTTGGCCAGGGAGGAATAAGGAGGGAAGAGGAAGGTACCGTAAGTTGTGGAACTGTGCTGCCTCACGTTGTTGTGATTTTATTGTCTCTCTGTTGAGTTGTGTTCTTCCCTTGCATCCCTCACCTCTTTCTCCCCCTCTCCCGACAGCGCCCCTCCCTTCATATACCCTTCCAGCACCTCCCTCACACATCCAACCAGCACCCCCACACATTCTACCAGCACCCCCCCCCCAGCCCCTTCACACACCCTACCAGCACCCCCAGCTTCATACGTCCTCTTCCTTAAATGCTGTCTCTGTAATCCCCTGGGGGAACCCTTAATCTCCCAACATAAAAGCCCCCCCCCACACCTAACCAACCACCACCCCACAATTTCCCAGCCACCCATCGCACTACTATTATATGCTCTCTACACTCCCACACTACCAAACACTCAACCACCGCCGCACCACTCTCTACCACCACCACTACCGCCACTCCAACCCCCATCACAGAAACCACCACCACTGCTACCACACTTCACCCTCACTTTCATCCGACACTTCCCAGCAGCCCCACTTCAAGACTACACCACAATCCCGCCCTGGCAACCCTCAAACACACCTCCGTACCACTTGTGATCCCCACCTAAATCTTTCCACCACAAAACAATAAAAACTCACCCCAACCCTCTCCACCAACACCCACCCTTCACCACTATCATCACCACCCACTCCTGAAGCAGGTGACAGGTAAATCAAAGGTAAAATCACCACTGTCACCAACACCATAATCAACAAACACACCCACCACTCACTGTCACCACCCACAACTAGCACTACCACCCACCGCCACCACCACACCCTTCACATCCACAGCCACAACCATTATCACAACCATCTACCACACCCTCACCACCACAGCTGCCACCACCTACCCCACACCACCACCACAACACCCTGTCTTCCCCTCTCAGTTTTTCACTTCCCCCCTTTCCCCACCCCCCACGCTCCAACCTCACGTCTCCCCCCGGACACATGCATCATTAAGGCTTCACTTGGTGGTCAGCCGCAGCTTGGGCTCCACTTAAAAGGCTTCCTTAATATAGCTTTAACTTCTGAGGATTCTATGTTGGGCGCGCGCGCGCGCGCGCGTGCTTGTGTGTGCTTGTGTGTGTGTGTGTGTGTGTGTGTGTGTGTGTGTGTGTGTGTGTGTGTGTGTGTGTGGCTGCAGGGGCCGAGTCCTAGCTCCTGGTCCCTTATATTCATAGCAGATCTAAACTCAGTAGCCACTTTATTAGGTACACCCGTACACCTGCTCGTTAATGCAAATATCCAATCAACCAATCATGTGGCAGCACCTCAGTGCCTAAAGTCATGCAGACATGGTTAAGATGTCCGGTTGTTGTTCAGACTGAACATCAAAATAGGGAAGAAATGTGATCTAAGTTACTTTGACGGTGGAATGATTGTTGGTCCCAAACGACGTAGTTTAAGTATCTCAGTAACTGTTGATCTGGGATTTTCACGCATAAGTCTCTATAGAGTTTACAGAAAATGGTGTGAAAACACAAAACATCTGGTGAGCGGAATTTCTGTGGGCGAAAACGCATTGTTAATGAGAGAGGTCAGAGTATGACCAGACTGATTGCAACAGTAGTACGCAACAGAGCATCTTTGAACACACAGCACGTCAAACCTTGAAGTGGATGGGCTACAGTGGGCACAGGCTCACCAAAACTGAATGAAAGTCGAAGATTAGAAAAACGCATCCTTTTTCTTATCTATGTCACGAAGAATTCAGGCTGTTCTGGGGGCAAAGGGGGCCCTACCCAGTACTAGAAGTGTACTTAATAAAGTGGCCCCTGATTGTGTATCACAATACGATCACTGTCACAAACATTCCTACTCCTTCACAATTTGTATAATTATCAAATTGAGTTATATTGTTTTATTTCCAGTGAGAGGGATGAATAATTGGTGAGGGGATGAATAACTTATGAGGTGAATAACTGGTCTGAGGTGATAAATAACTGATGTGAGGCAATGAATAACTGATGTGAGGCAACGAATAACTGGTGTGAGGTGATGAACAAGTGGTGTAAAATTGTGTTGTACACCAGTTTTCTAGACGCGAGATGTAACTATGTGTACATATGTACATGGCAGCAGTGTGCATACGACTCAATATGTACACAGCACATTGTGTACAAGACCGCTGTGTACATATTAAAGCAATATGTACACGAGAGCACAATACGAAGACGATGGCACAATGTGTACACGACGGCACAATGTATACGCGACGGCACGTACACGACAAC
Organism: Cherax quadricarinatus; assembly: GCF_038502225.1. Lineage (NCBI taxonomy): Eukaryota > Metazoa > Arthropoda > Malacostraca > Decapoda > Parastacidae > Cherax > Cherax quadricarinatus. The sequence continues at coordinate 4,706,955 of NC_091321.1, forward strand.
GCCTGTGTACACAACACTGTGTATACAACTGCATAATGTGTACAGAGCAGCGAAGTGTGTACAAGACAACCAAATGAGTATACGACTACATGTGTACACAATATGCATACGACAGTAGTGTGCTCAGCATGTGTACATGACGTGTGCACGGCAGCACAGTGTACACTTGCAGTGTGTACACAACAGCAAGTGTACACTACAACATAATTATTTTTCTTTGTTACCCATTAAATATTTGTAACAGCTAAATAAAACACTCAACACCAGGCGACTGTTTTTCTGACGTTTAGAATCCTGAGTACTGCGTGTTAGGTACCTAGCATGGGCCAGCAGGCCTTCTGCAGTACTCCTTTTTCTTATGTTCTTCAGTACTGAGTCCTGAGTACTGGATGCTGAGTACTGAATACTGGGTCTTGAGTACTGGATACTGGGTCCTGAATACCGAATACTGGGTCAGGAGTTCTGAACCTCTAGGGCGTGTTAGTTCTCTTATGGATATACAAGTCTCCCTGCGTACTCACCTATGTGTGGTTACAGGGGTGAAGTTTCAGCTCCTGGCCCCGTGTGTGTGTGTGTGTGTGTGTGTGTGTGTGTGCGTGTGCGTGTGCGTGTGTGTGTGTGTGTGTGTGTGAGCGCACGCGCGGGCTTAAGTGTGGGCGTGCTTGCGTGCGAGAGCTTGTAAATCCCAATTTGTAGGTACAGCGGCAAAGCCATGCTCGTGGTGTCCCATCTCCAGTAATTATTTCATCATATAATTTTAAAAAATCTAGTGATAGGAATTACTACCTCGTAATTTATTCCACTGTTCCGCTACTCCGAGATTTTTTTTTTTTTAGTATATCCTCGGCTTCGCCTTTATTAAATGTGTAGCCTCTTGTCATATCTCTGGAAGGTAATACGGACCCATTTTTCTAGTTCTTTTATGCTCTTATATGCCATCTTAATGCCCTTATATGCTCTTAATCAGATAGACAGCAAGGCAGTCAAATGGGTGCCTGATGAAGGTATTGTCAACAGTGAAAGTCTGACATTGTCTACATTGCTTGCTGGGTGTCCGTTTTCTGTTAATGCGACACAACTTCTTAACTGTCTTTTATTCTGTTTATTTCCGTTGGGTAAGTTTATTTAGGTACAGGTACACATAAATACAGTTACACAAATTATCATACACGATAACATAGGTGTAACACAAAACAAGTCGAAGTGACTCATTTCCATTGTGGTATGTTTAATTGGTTATTTTGTATAGATCGAAGACAGTCTAATCCTGATGGAGGAATTTAATGCAAAACTTAAGTGGGAAATCCACATAGAGGTTTAGGTCGGGTGATCATGCCTCCTGTTATTCCTTTTACCAGCCATGGAGACTGAACTCTTCTCTAGGTTGAGGGACTGACCACCTCAAATACTTTTTCTCCAAGGTTGATGGACTGATTACATCATCTTTATTTCATTACCACTGTTCCCTCTGTATTTGACTGAAGAAGCCTACTGTGTAGGCGAAATGTTTCATCAATAATTTCTACCAACTACCCTGGGTATCGGTAGTGCATGAAGCCTTTTATTAAGAATGGAGGTACTGCAGTAGGCCTACTGGCCCATGGTAGACAGGTCCAGGTCCAGTTTACACCCATTCACTCAGGTATCTGTCGCCAGTCTGTTTCTGAGGCTACCCATGGAAGATGCTTCAGTGACGCTACCTGTTCCATTCAGTCACAACTCTACTGCCAAATCCGTACTTCCCTATACCCTTTCTAAATATTAATTTACCTTACATAAATTATTATTATTATTATTATTATTATTATTATTATTATTATTATTATTATTATTATAATCAAAAAGAAGCGCTAAGCCACAAGGACTATACAGACCTTACATAAATAAATTGCTGAAGTTGGAGTATAACCTTGGAAATTCTATTATTTATAATTTTAATAATCAAATGAAGCTCTAAACTCGAAAGGGTCATACAGCTCTTGATATATATTTTAGATACGAAGCCAAGAAGTCTTGGAGAAATGGTCTGGTGATACCGACAAGATAAGGAAAGACACTTATGTACAGTTCAAGACATTTATTAAAGAAAACGTTTCGCCAGTAGCGAAACGTTTCCTTTAATAAATGTCCCGAACTTTACATAAGTGTCTTTTTCAAAGAAATCTTATCAAATTTATTACGAACACTTTTTTACTGCTTGATGCTCACCACAACTCCCAGGCTTTTTTTTTTTTTTTCATAATTTAGATAATGATCCCACACAGCACCTGCACGTTCCGATTTGGGCCTAATGTATGTTAAAACATTTACAGCATTTCCTTCATATATATTTTGAGAGCTGCTTTGCAGTTTGACAGTTGGATAGGAGTTGGTTACAGTTTCGCTTATTTAACCTGGTGATACACAAATAACACGCACATAGGAGAAACGAAGACGTCTCGGTCCAACTTAGACCATTAACTAGTCAGTGATCCAAGTCGGACCGAAACGTCGTTGTTTCTTTCTCCCAAGTGCGGGTTATTTGTGTGTTGTTCTAGTGACAATTTGATATCTTTTTGTTCATTCTGGTGATATATTTTAAATAGCTTCTGGTTCTCCTCTTCTAATGCTTAGAATATTTTGTCACACAATCTATTATTACGTGGCCTGATTTCCATTAAATGGCATTTGTCTACATTAAGTTTCATCATCCATCTGTTACTCCACTGGCTCAGTTTATCAAAACCATACTGTATGGATTGTCTTTTTTTTTCTTATTTACTTTGCATAAGATTATTAAATAATTCAAAACCAAGCAGTACATGTATATGTCTATGAAATCTTATGTAAGCTTCGTAGCTCAGTGGTACATCGTTAGACCAGCTATATGTCAGGACCACTCCCGGCTATTCTTCCGTTTGTTTATCTGCAGCTTATATATATATATATTATATATATATATATATATATATATATATATAATATATATATATATACATATATATATATATATATGCATGCTGCATTTTGGGCACACGCCCCAGCTCTGAGGAGCTGGATGAGATTTTCGCCTTATAATCGGTGATACACACGTAACAACATGTACCGTATATGCCACCTTTATATCAACAATGTATCTCTTAAATCTTCTGTGCCATATTATGTAATAAAATATTCCTATTGGTAAAAAAAAAAAAAAAATAGTTCAAAAAAAAAAAAAAAAAAAAAAAAAAATAAAAATATAAATATATATATATATATATATATATATATGTATGTATATATATTAAAATCATTCTCCCCTGGGCGAGTACAGGTCCTTGTGCCACCCCATGTATGACATCGCGTGTGGACATTTTTCCTCATATCACTGTTCATATTTTTCTCTCAAACATAAAGGCTCTTATTCATTGTTATAGCTTCGTTATATTCATCTTATGCTTTGTCGTTTCTAAATTAATATTTCATGACTAACTATTAAAGATTTTTTTTTCCTTAAATACAACCTCTCCATCCATTTTTTCTTTGTGTGTTGAGGTGTGTGCGCTGTGTGTATGTGTGTGCGCGTGCCCTCGTGGGTGCACTAGGCAAGGCAGTGCACCAGGAACTAGAATCGTCAGGTAGCAGTAGCCATCATAGCCACCCCTCTTATTTTCCACCACACTGTAAAACCCACACTCATCCCACAGTGTAAAACCTACACTCATCCCACAATATAAAACCTACACTCATCCCACAATATAAAACCTACACTCATCCCATAATATAAAACCTACACTCATCCCATAATATAAAACCTACACTCATCCCACAATATAAAACCTACACACATCCCACAATATAAAACCTACACTCATTGCACAATATAAAACCCACACTCATCCCACAGTGTAAAACCTACACTCATCCCACAATATAAAATCTACACTCATCCCACAGTGTAAAACCTACACTCATCCCACAATATAAAACCTACACTCATCCCACAATATAAAACCCACACTCATCCCACAGTGTAAAACCTACACTCATCCCACAATATAAAACCCACACTCATCCCAGTGTAAAACATACACTCATCCCACAATATAAAACCTACACTCATCCCACAATATAAAACCTACACTCATCCCACAATATAAAACCTACACTCACCCCACAATATAAAACCTACACTCATCCCACAATATAAAACCTACACTCATCCCACAATATAAAACCTACACTCACCCCACAATATAAAACCTACACTCATCCCACAATATAAAACCTACACTCACCCCACAATATAAAACCTACACTCATCCCACAATATAAAGCCTACATTCATCCCACAATATAAAACCTACACTCATCCCACAGTGTAAAACCTACACTCACCCCACAATATAAAACCTACACTCATCTCACAATATAAAACCTACACTCATCCCACAATATAAAACCTACACTCATCTCACAATATAAAACCTACACTCATCCCACAATATAAAACCTACACTCATCTCACAATATAAAACCTACACTCATCCCACAGTGTAAAACCTACACTCATCCCACAGTGTAAAACCTACACTCATCTCACAATATAAAACCTACACTCATCTCACAATATAAAACCTACACTCATCTCACAATATAAAACCTACATTCATCCCACAATAGAACCCATGGTTCTAGTTAAAACAAAAAAAAATCCACTAGACACGACAAAAAAAAACAGAACTAGTTTTTGATAACACTGTTTTCAGACGCTACATTTTTCACTGTCCATACATTTTTCACATCACTGTTTAACTCACTTTCACTATACTGTTTCCCAACCTGTTTCACACTTCGCTGTTTCCCGACCTGTTTCACACTTCACTGTTTCCCGACCTGTTTTCACACTTCACTGTTTCCCGACCTGTTTTCACACTTCACTGTTTCCCGACCTGTTTCACACTTCACTGTTTCCCGACCTGTTTTCACACTTCACTGTTTTCCCGACCTGTTTTCACACTTAAGTTTCCCGACCCGTTTCACATTTCACTGTTTTCTGACCATACACATTTTCACAAAGTTTTTTCCTGAGTAATTTCCAACTACTGTGCCGTTTAATTTATCAAAATTTTGGTTCTATGCATCCAGAAATACAACTGCTGCATTTTTTTTTTTCTGATAAAAATTTTCTTGAGTCAAAAATTACATAAATTATAGCGAACACAAAAGAACACTGTACATCCTTCTTGAACCGAGATAGAGCACCTTGAGAGAGGGATGTAAATCCAGGCTAGATCCTTGCTTGCGCCAGTGACAAACTAGGTGAGATCCACGGGAGCACTAAATCCAAGCGTAGGTTCCACTAGACACGGGAGAAGAGACAGTAGCATCCACACGTATCTGAGGTCGCCACTCAACTGGCGGCTCTGTGCGTTCTCTACCCCCTCGATTCTGGCCATTCCTCCCCCTTCCTCCTGTCCCCCAAACTCCCTCTTTCTCTCCGCTCCCCATCTCTCTCTCTCTCTCTCTCTCTCTCTCTCTCTCTCTCTCTCTCTCTCTCTCTCAGTGCTTACACTTTGTCAAACGCGAGCGATGTTGAGATCACTGTAGTTTGGTTTGAATGTTTTCCCCGGGTTTATTTGATGCTCTCAGTCGCCATGGTTTGTTTTCTGTAAATTTGTCATTCGTTCACTAAATTTATATATATATATATATATATATATATATATATATATATATATATATATATATATATATATATATATATATATATATATATATATATATATATATATATATATATCGTTTCCTTTTTTTGTGGTTCTGTGGGAGTTTTGCGGCTTTGTGAGATTGTGTTAGTACGGTTTTTGTGTCTTGAATAGTTTTTTTTTTTTGTGGTGGTGTGGGTGTACGGGTGATGGCGATAGTAATGGTAGTGAGAGGTGTTGTGGAGCTGAGCATGGCGTGTGGTGGTGGTGACGGTGGTAGTTTTGTGGATACTGTTGGTGATGTGGGTGTTTGTGGTGGTGGTAGCGTGGAGGCTGGTGGCGATGGTGATGTTGTGTTGGTGGTAGTGGTTGCGTGAATGTTGGTGGTATTGGTAGTAGTGGGAGTACGAATGTTGGTGGTGCTGGTAGAAGCGGTAGTGTGAATGTTAATGGTGATAGTAGTGGCCGAGTGCTGTAAACAGTTTAATACCCCTTTTCCCCTCCCTCCATTCTCCTTCCCCGCTGAATCCATCTCAAGAAATCTGCGCAACTGTTTACGAAGGTACACGCTGGACCTTTGGTAAACAATCACACCATCCCTTGAATAAATCACCGCCAGTGAGGTATCGGTGCTGGGAGACGAAGTGCTAGAAGCGGCCGGTGGGGATATACCTATTTACCAATGGGAAGATTGGGTCTAAACTCCGATTTATCTATAATCAACCTGCACTCGCTACCGTGTAAATTACGGGGGAACTGCAAAATCACAGTAATATTGGATGTATCAGCTACATTTTGAAGTCAACCTCGATTAGAATAATTTGACCAGGGTTGGTAAATGGTGTAGCGATACCGATGAACTGTGGGACAAGAACACTTGTGTACAAGTCAGTACGTTTATTAAAAGCAACATTTCGCCAGTGAGTGGCTTCATAAGTCTCATCAGAGTTTAGCAAGAATGTTCTTGTATTCTTCTTCTTTTTATTATTATTATTATTATTATTATTATTATTATTATTATTATTGAGAGCACTAAACCTGCAGGGATTATACAGCACCTGTGGGAGGGGGGGGGATGGAAGGCATTCAGACTTAGTTCAGGAAATTGAAGCACAGATCCAATTCCCTAGATCAAGAACCTCTCACCAGCATCAAGGAACCATCGCTTGAGGGGCTCGAATGAGTATAACGATTACCTGGAGGGTTTCCTGATAATGATTCCGGGGGATGTCACCGGCCCTGGACCAGGGTCTGATCAACTAGACCGTTGGCGTTAGCTGCACGCATCCAGCATATGCATCACAGCCCGGCTGATCAGGAACTAACTTGAGGAATTTGTTCAGCTCCCTCTTGAAGACATATACGTCCCACTATGTAGGCTTTATCGATTCATAACTTGAAAAAATATCTACGCAGAGCAAAACGTTGTCCCTACAAAACATTGTTAAGCGTCTCTATGCCCCTAAGTTTCGGCCTTACGCCTGTACACCCATTTCGTTCTGGCTTAACGAATTTAATGATTAATTTTTCACTCAGACATACGGAGCAGTTAACGGTGATAAAAAGTTTGACACTGTTGATCTTGCATTACCTGGAGAGGGTTTCGGGGGTCAACGCCCCCGCGGCCTGGTCTAAGACCAGTCCTCATGGCGGATCAGGGTCTGATCAACCAGGCTGTTACTGCCGGCCGCACGCAAGCTGACGTACGAACCACAGCCCAGTTGGTCAGGTACTGACTTTAGGTGCCTGTCCAGTGCCTTCTTGAAGACAGCCAGGGGTCTATTGGTAATCCACCTTATGTATGCTGGGAGGCAGTTGAACAGTCTTGGGCCCCGGACACTTATTGTGTTGTCTCTCAGTATACTCGTGGCGCCCCTGCTTTTCATCGGGGAAATGTTGCATCTCCTGCCGAGTCTTTTGCTTTTATAGGGAGTGATTTTCGTGTGCAGGTTTGGTACCAATCCCTCCAGGACTTTCCAAGTGTATATTATCATGTATCTCTCTCGCCTGCGTTTGAGGGAATACAGATCAAGGACCTTCAACCGTTCCCAATGGTTTAGGTGCCTTATCGTACTTACGTGTGCCGTGAAAGTTCTTTGTACACTCTCCAGGTCTGTAATGTCGCCAGCCTTGAAGGGGGCCGTTAGTGTACAGCAGTATTCCAGCCCAGAGAGCACAAGCGATTTGAAGAGAATCATCATGGGCTTGGCGTCCCTAGTTTTGAAGATTCTCATTATCCATCCTATCATTTTCCTAACAGATGAGGTAGTTACATTGCTGTGGTCTTTGAAGGCGAGATCCTCTGGCATTATCACTCCCAGGTCCTTCACATTACTTTTCCGCTGTATTGTATGGTTAGAATTTGTCGTATACCTTGGCACATTTTTAATTTCTTCAAGTTTCCCATATTTGAGTAGTTGAAATTTCTCCTCGTTGAACTTCATATTGTTTTGAGTGGCCCATTCGAAGATTTGGTAAAGTCAGTGCCGGATCAGCCGGGCTGTGGCTCGTACGTCGGACTGCGTGCGGCCAGCAGTAACAGCCTAGTTGATCAGGCCCTGATCCATCGGGAGGCCTGGTCATGGACCGGGCCGCGGGGGCGTTGATCCCCGGAATAACCTCCAGGTATGTCCGCTTGGAGTCTCGCGGTGTCTTCGATGGAGGTCACTGCCATGGTAATCCGGGTGTCATCCGCAAAGGAAGACACGGAGCTATGGCTTACATCTCTATGTCAGAAATGAGGATGAGGGATAGAATGGGAGCGAGTACTGTGCCTTGTGGAACAGAGTTTTTACCGTGGCTGCCTGGGACTTTGCTCTGTTTACTACCACTCTTTGTGTTCTATTTGTCAGGAAGTTGTGTGGTATTACACCAAGGTCACACTTGTCGAAAGCTTTTGCAAAGTCTGTGTATACTACATCTGTGTAGACTACATCTGTATTTTGTTTATCCTCTATAGCATCTAGGACCTTGTCATAGTGGTCCAGTAGCTGGGACAGGCAGGAGCGACCTGCTCTAAACCCGTGTTGCCCTGGGTTGTGTAATTGATGGGTGTCTAGGTGGTTGGCTGTCTTGCTTCTTAGAACCCTCTCAAAGATTTTTATGATATGGGATGTTAGTGCTATCGGTCTGTAGTTCTTTGCAATTGCTTTACTGCCACCATCGTGGAGTGGGGCTATGTCTGTTGTTTTTAGTGTGTGTGGGATGATCCCAGTGTCCATGCTCCCTCTCCATAAAATGATAAAGGCACGCGATAGGGGCTTCTCGCAATTCTTGATGAACACGGAGTTCGACGAGTCTGGGCCTGGGGCAGAGTGCATGGACATGTCACTAACTGCCTCTTCAAAGTCTTGTGGAGTTAGAATAATATCCGAGATTTTTGGGATGACCAAATTTTGGGTTTCGTTCATAAAGAATTCATTTGGATTGTCGACCCTTATTCTGGGCAGTGGCTCGCTGAACACTGAGTCATATTGGGACTTTAGTATCTCACTCATTTCTTGGCTATCATCTGTGTATGTCCCATCCCGCCTAAGCAGGGGCTCAATACTGACTGTTGTTTTTCCCTTAGATTTGGCATAAGAGAAGAAGTATTTTTTTTTCAGTTTCCTTTATGGCTTTTAGTTCTTCCTGTGATTCTTGTCTCCTATAAGATTCCTTCAGCTTAAGTTCGGTATTTGCAATTTCATTGACTAGTGCCTCCCTTCGGTAAAATTCCTCACTGGAAAACATCAAAGAACATAAATGCACATGGTATCGCAGAAGACATTCTCATCTGCCTCCAGGGTTGTCTGACCCATTGCTGCAGAGAATTTACATAAACTGGTTGAAAAATAGAGCGTTGAGTGGTCCCAAGTGGCGTTCTACGGGTCAGTGTTAAGGCCACTTGTTCGCAAGTGGCGTTGCACAGGGAGGGGGAGGGGGTCACTGTTGAGGTGTTCTTGGTCACAATGTACATAAACTACATGAATAGTGAAAAAAATAGCGACACAAGTTCGCTGATGAATTAAAATTAGGCAGATAACTATATTCCAAGGACACCACTGAGCCTCTGGATGATTTGTATATATTAATGTTGGAAGAGTGGCAGACACGAGCCAGGGATGCAGATGACAGAGTGACAGACACGAGCCAGAAACAGGTGACAGAATGGCAGACGTGAGCTAGGAACACAGGTGATGGACTGGCAGACACGAGCCAGGGACACTGATGACGGTGGCAGACACGAGCCAGAAACACAGATGACAGAGTGGCAAACACGAGCCAGGGACACAGATGACAGAGTGGCAGAAACGAGCCAGGAACACAGATGACAGAGTGGCAGACACGAGCCAGAAACAGGTGACAGAATGGCAGACGTGAGCCACGAACACAGATGATAGAGTGGCAGACACGAGCCAGGGACACTGATGACGGTGGCAGACAAGAGTCAGGGACACAGATGACAGAGTGGTAAACACGAGCCAGGGACACAGATGAAAGAGTGGCAGAAACGAGCCAGGAACACAGATGACAGAGTGGCAGACACGAGTCATGGACACTGATGACAGAATGGCAGACAAGAGTCAGGGATACACAAATAACCCGCACATAAAAGAGAGAAGCTTACGACGACGTTTCGGTCCGACTTGGACCATTGACAAAGTCACACTAACAGAGGTGGAGCAGGACGGCTATATATATAGGCAGGAAGAGGTGGAGGTAGTAGTAGTAGTAGTAGTACAAGAATTGTATATAATACCGACAGGATGAAATGACACATGCACAACACCCGGGCATCCCCACCGTAGACGTTTCGCCATCCAGCCAGCCACTGGATGGCGAAACGTCCACAACAAAGACAACCAGACGCCGCACATGTGTCTTAATATCATCAGTAGTTGTAGTTGTGCCTTTTTGTTATTTAAGAGTCAGGGACACAGTTGACGGAGTGGTAGACACGAGCCAGGGACACTGATGACAGAATGGCAGACATGAGCCAGGAACACAGATGACAGACTGGCAGGCACGAGCCAGGGACACAGATGACAGAGTGGCAATCACATGCTAGGAACACACAAGACAGAGTGGCAGACACGACCCAGGGACACATGACAGAGTGGTAGACACGATGCAGGGACACAGATGACAGAGTGGCAGACATATATCAGGAACACAGATGGCAGACTGGCAGGCACGAGTCAGGGAGACAGATAACAGACTGGCAGACACGTACCAGGAACACGGATGACAGAATGGCAAACACTAACCAGGGACACTGGTGACAGTGGAAGACACGAGCCAGAAACACAGATGACAGAGTGGCAGATACGATCCAGGCACACAGATTACAGAGTGGCAGACACGAGCCAGGAACACTGGTGACAGAATGGCAGACACGAGCCAGGGACACAGATAATAGACTGGCAGACACGTGCCAGGAACACAAATGACAGACTGGCAGACACGTGCCAGAACACAGATGACAGAATGGCAGACGTGAGCCAGGGACACAAATGACAGAGTGGCAGACACGAGCCAAGAAAACAGACGAGTCACAAGCACGTTAGCAAGTGTGTTTTTTCAGTCAGGTGGTGGAGGTAAGCATCATACACAGTTTCAACGATGCACACGACAAGGACCGTGTGACAGGGAGCTTCTGATTCCAGTCGCATAAGGTTACGAGGCACTGGCCAGGAGCTGAGAGTCGACTCTATATTAACCACAAGTAGATGAATACTGTAGCAGGGGCTGCGGCCCACCAGCAGCAACAGTCTGGTTGACCAGGTAAACACCAGACAAACCTGGCCCATGACCGGGCTCCGGGAGTAGAAAAACTCTAGGAACTCATCAAAGGTATATGTGCAGGTAAACGTGAACGCACACGGAAACAGCTTGGAGTACACAGCACCAGCACGGAGCCCACACTTGGTCAGACATGATTGAATACTGGAAGAAGTAGACACAGATGCAGTATAATGCGATCCTTTATTGGCTACGTTTCGCCCACACAGTAGACTTCAAGTCACAAGCAGATCTAAGGGATCTGACCTGACGCTTTGCGTCACAATGCTCCCGTACTCTGCTCAGGTCGCCGTGGCCGCCATAGGGCTGTAAACTTTACTCCATTTGACACAAAGACGGCTCACCGCCCCCTTATCATAGGGCTGCTCTCGCCATAGGGTTGCCTGCTCCCTCCATAGGGCTGTAAACGGTACATCACTAGTACGAAATCCGACACTCCTTCGGGAGCCACTGCCGGGTCACCACATGGAGAAGACACTGCTCGGGTAGATCTGTTTGTGACTTGATAAAGTCCACTGTGTGGGAGAAACAGATAATAAAGGGTCGCATTACCTGGAGTTTACCTGGAGAGAGTTTCGGGGGTCAACGCCCCCGCGGCCCGGTCTGTGACCAGGCCTACTGGTGGATCAACCCCTGATCAACCAGGCTGTTGCTGCTGGCTGCACGCAAACCAACGTACGAGCCACAGCCCGGCTGATCAGGAACTGACTTTAGGTGCTTGTCCAGTGCCAGCTTGAAGACTGCCAGGAGTCTGTTGGTAATCCCCCTTTTGTGTGCTGGGAGGCAGTTGAACAATCTCGGGCCCCTGACACTTATTGTATGGTCTCTTAACGTGCTAGTGACATAGTATTTGTGTCTATTTTTCCATTATGTCGGTATTTTACGCCAGTTTCTCTACATGACTCACGAAATCGTGGTTGACGCGCCGGTCTGGAGTCTTACGACTCCTAACACTCTAGCCGCGAGTTCAGTCCCCACCCTTACTGTAGTTAATTTATCTCCATGTTCGGAAACTCGAGAAAATCCAAAAGTTTTCAACAAGACTAGTCTTAGAGCTGATGGGACTGAAGTGAAGGAACTGAACCTGACGACCTTAGGAGCCAGAGAAGGTTCAAGGCAGACACGATCACGACATTCATGATACTTAGAGGTTGTGACAAAGCAGATAGGGAAAGACTGTTTCAAATTCGAGGCACAGGGCCAATGGGGCATAGATGGAAGCTAAAAACATAGATGATCCACAGGCATAACAGGAACCAGGTTGGAATTAGCTGGATTGAGCAAGTGGTTGGGGTATCCGTAGTCGCTTCCGGGGGTCACCGCTGTCGCGGTCCGGTTCCAGAACAGGCCTGGTAGAGGCAAATACCCTACTGTACGCAGTTTCAAGAGTAGGTTCGACAGGACCATCCCCCCTTCCCCCCGAGATGATCGAAACCAATAACGCCGGAGATTGTCGTTTAGGAGGAGCCAGAAACTCAACCCCAGACAACACAGTTCGGTAAAGTACACACACAACACAACACACACACACACACACACACACACACACACACACACACACACACACACACACACACACACACACACACACACACACACACACACACACAAACAACACACACACACAACACACACACACAACACACACACACAACACACACACAACACACACACACAACACACACACACACACAACACACACACACACAACACACACACACAACACACACACACAACACACACACACAACACACACACACACAACACACACACACAACACACACACACACAACACACACACACACAACACACACACACACAACACACACACACACAACACACACACACACAACACACACACACACACAACACACACACACACAACACACACACACACACACACACACACACACACACACACACACACACACACACACACACACACACACACACACACACACACACACACAGTAAAAGTTTTTCCCCGTGGATAAATGAAACTCTGTGTGTGGTGAAATTGAAGTGAATAGTGAATAAAATGGTCTGGGGCCAAAAAAAGAGATGCAAAATATCGTGAATAAAAATACATTTATTTTTTGGCAACCTTGCTGTAAAAGCGGCTGGTTTATTGCACACACACTGTATCAACCATGTGGACCGTAGTGCCGGGACACAGTGGCACTGTGTGTGTGTGTGCGTGTGTGTGTGTGTGTGTGTGTGTGTGTGTGTGTGTGTGTGTGGGAGAGCGAGAGAGAGAGAGCAAGAGAGAAAGAGAGGCGGGGGGGGGGGGGAAGGGGCTTCCACAGCTTACCTGGAGACCTAGAGTGCACAGCGCCATAAGTGCCAATTTTCACTCAAAACAAAGTGAGAGCGAGTGCCACCAGATCAGCAAGAAGATAAAAATATATTCAAGAAAGGAGACCAGTACAAGAAACAGGATCTAGGAGTACAGTAAACACTCTTAAAAAGCTGTTCTGTTGAGTGAAGAGGTTTTTCAAACTCTATTTCGGATGTACTTTTATCAATCGCGTTTACCAAAATAATGCACTATATAGACGCTCCTAAACAGTAGCCCAACCCAGTACCAGCTACGTTGATCCAGTGTATCACAGCATCAACCCAGTACCAGCTACGTTGATCCAGTGTATCACAGCATCAACCCAGTACCAGCTACGTTGATCCAGTGTATCACAGCATCAACCCAGTACCAGCTACGTTGATCCAGTGTATCACAGCATCAACCCAGTACCAGCTACGTTGATCCAGTGTATCACAGCATCAACCCAGTACCAGCTACCAACACCCCCCAGTCCCCTTTCGTTGATCATTTTCGATCCCCCGGTACCAGCTACGTTGGGTCGTGTTCCAGCATAAAGTCCCCTCTTTGATCGTGTATTGGCTAAGGGTGCTACGTTGACCCGGTGTATCCACATCCCCGGTACCACTGGTTTGGGGGGACCGGTTAATCCAAGCATCGGGGCCTACCCCCCTTCCTTGATCCGTTATCCAGCATCCCCCGGCCAGCTCGTTAACCCCGTGTGCCAGTCCCAGTACCCACGTTGATCCGTGTATCCGTAACCCGTAAACCTCCGTTGATCCGGAAATATCAGCATAAACCCCGGTACCACCGTTGATCGGTTGTACCACTCACCCCAGTCCGCATTGATCGGTGTTCCGTCACGGTACCACGTTATCGGTGTATCCGCATCACGTACCGCCGTTGATCCGGTTTTCCGGGTCCCCGTACCAGCTACGTTGATCGTGTATCACAGCATAAACTCCGCACGTTGACCCGTGTATAAATCCCCCTACCAGCTACGTTGACCCGTTTTGGCTCCCCAGTACCATTTCGTTGATCGGTTTTCCCGCATCCCCCTAGCTACGTTGATCCGTGTATCCACAAAACCCAGTACCAGCTACGTTGACCCGTGTTCCAGCATCCCCCGTACCAGCTATTTTCCAGTTTTCCCGCATAACCCCGTAAATACGTTGCCCTTTTATCACAGCATCAACCCGGTACCAGCACGTTGTCAGTGTATACAGCATCCGTAAACGTTGATCGGTGTATCGGCATACCCCATACCAACTACGTTATCCTTTTTTCCACAGCATCAACCCAGAAAGCTACGTTGATCCGTGTATCCACAGATCAGCATCCAGCTTTAGGGATCAGTTTTCCGCATCCCGTAAAGTTGATCGGTATCACACATCACCATACCAGCTACGTTATCCGGTTTTCACAGATCGCAGTCCCTACGTTGATCCGTTTTCACAGCATCCCCCAGTCCGCTACGTTGACCCGGTGTATCCAGCCAACCTTCCCTTGGTCGTTTATCCCAGCTCCCCAGTCCCACCACGTTGATAGTTTTCCCGCATAAACCCGTACCATTTACGTTATCGGTTCTGGCATCGACGGTCCGGGGCTACGGTGATCCCTGGTTTGTGATCGGCTCAACAGTACCAGCTACGTTGATCGGTGTATCAAAAGCTGCAACCAGCTACGTTGATCGGTGTTCCAGCTCAACCAGTACCAGCACGTTGATCCAGTGTCTGGCATCAACCCAGTACCAGCTACGTTGATCAGTGTATCACGGCATAAACCGGTCCCAAACTCGTTGGACCCGTGTGCAGCATCAACCCAGTACCATACGTTGATCAGTGTATCACCATACTCCCAGCTTGTCTGTTCACACATCACATACAGCATGATTGTGTTCCACATAAACCCATCCACTACGTTGATCGTTTCACGCATCAGCGTACATACGTTGATCCGTGTTCGGTCACCAAGCACTACTTATCAGTGTCCCGGCTAATATGGTTGATCGTTTCCAGCATCACCTCCGCTCGTGATCAGTGTATCCCACACATCTGCTCGTTGATGTGTATCCAGATCACCCAGTACCTCGTTGACCCGGTTCCGCATCACCTACACACGTTGACCCAGTGTTCACAGCATCACAGTACCAGCTCGTTGATCGGTATACACATCACCAGGACTCGTTGATCTGTATCACGCATCACCGTACCACTCTTGATCGTGTATCACGCATCACCATAACTACGTTGATCAGTGTCGCATCCCGGCCGCTACGTTGATCGGTATGTCGGTACACTACGTTGTCAGTGTCCACATCGCAGTCCACTACGTTGATCGTGTATCACAGCCAGCAGTCCAGCTACGTTGATCGTGTATCCGCACCCGCCAAATTGCGGCCACGTCGGTCCTATTTATCTAGCCACCAGTACCGCTACGTTGATCAGTGTCCAATACGTACCACTCGTTATCCAGTGTATCCAGATCACTTGTGCTACGTTGATCGTGTATCAGCATCCCAGTACCCCCTTGACCCGTGTATCAGCACTCGCACGTGCGGCGGATACGTCCTTGTGTATCCAGCACCAGTAACTACGTTGATCGTTCGCATCACCAGTACCAGCTACGTTGATCTTTCACAGCATCCCGTCCACTACGTTGACCCGTGTACCAAACGGTACCTCGTGATCCGTGTATCCATCAGCATACCACTACGTTGATCAGTGTATCGCATCAACCATCCACTACGTTGCCCGTGTTACAGCATCCGTACCAGCTCTTGATCCGTGTATCACAGCATACCAACTGTTGTCGGTTGGCATCACCAGTACCCCGTTGATCGGTTCACACATCACCAGTACCAGTACGTTGACCCGTGTATCACAGCATCGCGTACACTACTTGTCAGTGTTACACTCAACCCGGTAGCCATTATCGGTGTACAGCATCACCCGTCCCTCGTTTCGTGTATCACAGATAAACATCCGATGCGGTTGATCCAGAAGATGTGTCACAGCATCACCCATACCGCTACGTTGATCGTGTAAAAACCCATCAATTCATTCACCACCCTCCGTTGTCTGTATACCATCCGTAAGCTGTTGATCGTATCCATCAACTCCACTCGTATCAGTGTACCCATCATCAGCATCCAGCCCGATTCAAACCACTCATAAACGTACCATACGCGTCCTTTTTAAACCACAGCATAAACCCCAAATAATCACGCTCATCGTGTCCCAGCATCCCCGGTCCCAGACTTACCCGGTTATCCGCATAAACCCACCAGCTACGCTCTCGTGTATCCAGCATCTTTATTATCGCTACGCTCATCCAGTGTACCACAGCATCATTCGTACCAGCCTCCGTGTCCACACATTTCCCAGTACCATACGCTCTTATACCCCATAAACCCCGTCCCGCTTCATCGAGTCCACACATCTTTCCCAGTAAGCTACCTCGTCTGTGTGGCATCAACCCAGTCCCGTACGCTGATCTTTAAAACACATAAACCCGTACCAGCTCCCTGATCCGCCCCATCATCAACCCATACCATATGCTGATTCTTTTCCCAAATCATCAACAGTAAACTGGGTTGATCATTTTCCCCACATAAACCCCAATCCAGCCGCTCATCGGTGTTCCACACAAAAGTTCCTATCCGGTTACCGAGCATCAACCCAGTACCAGCTACGCTCATCAAATTTCCACGCTAAAACCTCCCCTCATCGTGTACCACGGCATAAACCAGTCCAGCTACTTCATCGTTGTACCACATAAACCCCGGGGGTCCTCATCTATGTAACACCCAAAACAGTACCAGCCTTCATCGATTGTCCCAGTCCCCCGGTCCGGTACATTTTAGTTACAGCATAAACCCCATACCAGGTACCTCATCTGTGTACCCGGCTAACCATCCCATAACTCATCTGGTGCCCCAGCTAAACCCCAGTACCAGCTCGCCACCCGTGTCTCAGCATCAGCAGTACCAGCAAACCCTCTGTTTTCCCCGCATAACCAGCCAGGGCTGTGGTCCAAGATAAACATTAGGAAGTCGGCGGAGACGGAAAAAACCTTCATCCATAATGTGAACATGGAGAAAAAAATAAGGACAGGGATGGAAGCAGGGGATAATCAGACATAGCATCACTAATGATGGGAGGATTGGAAACAAGAATAAGAAAGGCATTTGGGGAAAAGAAAAAAAATTTTCAGAATGTAAAAACCGAATCTATATAACTAAATAAGTGATTTCAAATTCTGAGTCCCCCCGTCCCCGGGCGTCCCCGACCTTTTGGTGGTTGCTGGGCGATCAAACAAACTGTTAGTGCCCCGGGCTATTACCGAATGCCCTTGATCAGGAACTGTGGTGGGGTCTTCAGTTTCTTGAAAACAATATTTGATGGTGACCCCCCTTTTGTGTGGAGGAGCGTTGAAAGTCTCCCCGTTACAGTTTCTCTCTCTTTCTCACTGAAGGGTGGAGAATACCACCACCACCACACACACACACACAAAAGGGCGAAGGAAAAACAAAAGGGAGAAGGAAAAAGAAAGAATAAAGATAATAAATGGAGGGGGCAGGGGAAACCCTCTAAATCCCAGAATACTTCCCGTAATTAACCCACTCATCCTTCAGTAAGTTCCTCTCCTTCATAAAATTTAACCCTCCTCCTTATAAATTAACCCCCCATCCTTCTTAAGTTAACCCCCTCATCCTTAAAAGTTAACCCCCCTCCCTTATAAGTTAACCTATCCTTCATAATTAACCCATCCTTTAATTCGTCATCCTTATGGTTTAACCCCCCTCCTTGTAAAATTAACCCCCCTCCCTTCAGTAATTAACCCCCCATCCTTCGAAGTTAACCCTCATTCTTCATGGTTAACCCACTCTCCTTCAGTGTTAACATCTCCTTCATGGGGACCTCATCCTTAAATTAACCCCTTCGGGCAGAAATTGGAAATCCCCCTCCCAAAAATCATCTAAAAATCCCCCATCCCTTTTACCTACCTTCATCTACCTCCTGACCCCTTCCTCCCCACCCCCCCAACCCCCCACACTCCCAAAACCCAACACCACCCACCCCTCACACCTCCCGCCCCCAAACCAAAAACAAAATTTGACTGAAAACCCCCATTTATCCCCTATCCATAACACAACAACCCACACACACACACACACACACACACACACACACAAACAACACTGACACTCCATCCCTGCATAAATTACTGTCAGCCACCAGACAGCCTACCAACACACCACTTCCCTGAGAGTCATATCCCTCACCCATCTATTACCACTCTTATATCCCCTTTCCCCCATCGATTAGCCTTTCCAGTTCCAGCCTCCCACCCACACCATTCTATAAACATATTTAGCAAATTTTCTAAATTTGCTGGCAATATATAAGGCAATCTTTGATAAATATGCAGAGCTACTCTTGCTAACTCTTTAGGGGCATATTTCCCCTGGCCTTTTTTTATCCATATTTTTCCCCCTTCCAAGATGGATATAGGTAAAAAAAAAAATTAAACCCCAAAAATCTTATATCTAGCCCAAGGAAAAAAGGCCCAAAAAAGTTGGAAACAATCCTAACCGCGATGGCTTACACGACGTTTCGGTTCCTGGATCTTTTACGAAACTTTTAGCTCCTCTTGTTTATGTGTGGGTTTTTTTTTCCTGTCCTTCAATTTTTTCCCCCCAACAAAAACCTATGCTCCCAAAACCCCAAATTCTTTTGAAGACTTTCCCTAAAAAATGACCTCGAACTAGAAAGGTGCTTCTGGTTTGCCCAATAAGATGGGGGAATTTGGGGGCGGTATCAGAAATAAAAGGAATAATAAATATAAAAATTCAGGGATGACCTCTTGGATAGTCAAAAAATAAAAAAAAACATGGGAGAAAAAATATTTAAAAAAATGCAGAATGTCCATACCAAAACAGATGACTCAAACTTCAGTCACCAATGGTGCAAGAACCCATCCCCAGTCTGCTAATCCCACAGTGCTGGTGCTGGCCCAGGCTCCCAGGCAAGCCCCAAAACCCACAGTGCTGGTGCGGCCCAGGCCCCCCAGCCCTTGCCCCTAAACCCACGTGCGGTGCTCCCCAGGCCCAGCTGCGGAACCCACCCCCCAGCCCCAGTGCTGCCCCAGCCCAGCCCCACCACTGGGCCAGCTCCCCGGGGGAACTCCAAAACCACCAAAAAAACAGTAAATATCCCACTAAAACCGTAAATATAAAACCATCATTGCACAAAAATGCCCACAGTCAGATGTTGGGGACTCTCCTCCTTTTTCCCTCTACGGGGGAAAGTAGATGGAACCCGGGGGCAGGGTGGCCCTGGCGGGATCTGGGGATTATAGTGCAGTCCCAGAACCTGCGAAATTGACCTTTTCCCCCCAAACTTCTCAAAAGGTGAATTTTGCAAATTTATGCTTGGGGGAATCTGTGCGGAAAAATGGAAAAAATACTAACTTTGACCACCCCAAAAAATGTAAACCTCCTGTCAAAAGGGGTGTGTCGTTCTTTTTTCTGTACTTTCTTTCAAAAAATGTCCCCCCTCGGTCCTCGGCAGTGTTACAACCAGTCCCTATACCTTTGGGGAAAGGGGGCCCCCCAAAGACAAACAATAGTAGCTGCCCCCAACCCCAGGGTTTTTTTTAGGGGCAGCAAAAAAAGAAAATGGAAGAAATAAAAAAAATTCCCCCCCTTGGGCCTTTTGGACTGGGGCGCCAGTGCCCCATGGCCCTCCAAATTACAACTATTGATCCCAATCAAAATCCCCAACAAACACAGAATACAACCTGTTCATTTTGCAAAAATATACAGGCGCCATACCAAAACAAAATCCTTTTATCAATGGACTTCTAGTGGTCTAATGTAATGTTAACCTTCACAGAGACTCACACAAAGATCCTTTGACAGAAAATATGGATCATTTCAACCTTTGATCGACAGAAAAACAGGAACAAGGGGTTCCTTTGTAAAAAGAGCCCCTTATCTGCGGAGTTCTGAACACCACAAATGAGGTGGTTGAAGTTCTATCAGTAAAAGATGAGCCAAAACCTAGTCATTGTGGTTGTATAAAAACCAAATGAAAACCTACACAGTTCAAGGAACAGCTCTGAAAATCGATTACGTGGAAAAATTAAACCCCCAAACATTTTTCCTGGGTTTAAACCAAAGGCATAAAAAAATGGAAGAAGGGAAAAAATGTTATATGAAAAAACCCCTGGGGGTGCCGATGAAATCACACAAAAGGGGTACTAAGTCTCTGCGAAAAAACATTAAGCCAGCAGATAGTGGGCCAAAAAGCTAGAAAACACCTTGATTATCTTAAAAATAATGGGGTGATAGAGACATAAAATATCAAAACAACAAATTTCCCGATCCAATCTAATAAGTCAGCATACAGTGGGGCCCTGTCCCCCAGAATGCATGTCCTGTGAAGGTCTTCACAAATACTTTTCCCAACAAGAACTCAACTGGGACCAGTAAAACCCTGTCAGAAAAATGTTGGGAAAATGTCTTAAAAGTTTGGGTCCAAACCATTCCGAAAGGATCAACTTCCTGGTAGCCAAAGCATGTTCTAGGGAATTCCCCAAGAAAGAAGAAGAGCAGGGGTAAAATGGAAGAAAAGTCCTCCCCCCTACAAAGGTGGGAAAAGTCCTGGCTCCAAGGGGGCTAGAATTCGTACCAGGAGGTGACCAGGGAATGGAAACTTTGCCGCTAAATGGCTCTTACAGGGCCCGGAGGCGGAGGGCTTAAAACTTTGTGAAACTGAAAAAAATTCAAATATTTCTTTTCATATGCCAAAAACAAGGCAAAAACCATCAGTATGGGCCCCCGCTCAGACAGGATGGGACTTACCAAATGACAACAGAAATGGTAAATATTGAAATCCCCGTCGCTCTGTGTTTATTTAACCATTCGGTCTGGGGTGGAAAGAAAAATTTCTTCATGAATGGCCCCAAACTCCATAAATGTTTCCCCGATTTCCGACATTACCTAAATCATGGTTTCCGAAAAAATTGACAACATGCCTTTCATACCCGGGCCCAGACCTGGAACTCTGTTTTTTTTGAACCAAGAAACCCTTTTCGTGCCTAAGTACACTTGGGGGGGAGCTTGGCATGGGGAAAAATTCACAGTCATAAAACCGGTTACCTCCCCGGGTGGCCCGGGGTTTTCAAAAACTATGTGGGTCTGATGTCCACTCAAAAAAACTTTGAAAAATGCTGAAGGGATTGCAAATCACCTGGATTCTCAAAATCTCCAATCCCGGCAACATGGGTTCAGGGGAGGTCCCTGCCTCTACAACTACTGGATCACTTGATGGGCCCTTTGGGTGCACTGGAAAATCAAATAGATGTAATATAAAAAGACTTTTCGCTTTGAAAATGCGATCATGGCGTAATGCCCCAAAAAAACTCTAAAAATCTTTGGGGAAAATGGGAGATGGTCTTTCTTTCAAATCAAAAAAGAGTGGGGCAGGGTTCTCGGGCTGCCGGTCAAGGCTCTGTTCCCAAAGGCCCCGCACTCCCCCATCTTTTCCTTTCATATCAGACAAAAAAAAAGAAAACCCCCAGCACCGTATCCCGGATGATTGGATCATATGTCATCTGCTGGGGCGGTTAACCTCCAAAAAGATATAAAAGGGCCAGTCAACTAAACAATTGATTTAATGAGGGAAAAAAAACCCCCTCCCTTATGGAAAAAGGGGAGATAACTAAAAGGTATCACGACTCCCGGGCCCTACAATAAAACAAAAAAAAGTGGGACCCGGGGTGTAATTCTGGGGATCTTCCGTATCCAACATGCCACGATCCGTGAAATAAAATGATGGATGGATAATGAGAACTTTCAAAACGAGATCGCCCCGGTGATCCCTTTTTAAATCATTTTTCTCTCTGGCTGGAATCTGCTGTACAAACATCTCCATTTTGCAGGTGAAATCTGGAAACTAGAGGTTCAGAGATCCTTTTGCCGGGAAATTCTGTCAAGCCCTTAACTACTGACGCTTGGAAGCACTTGGTTTTTCGTTGGAAGCAGGGAGGGAGAGATATATCATAATCTACACTTGGAAAATCTTGGAAGGAAAGGTCCCCCAAAACTTTGGGAAAACCTCCCCCGAAAGTAAAAAACTGGAAATGCAAAATGCCCCCAAAAAAAAAGTAGGGCCCATTTGGGACACTGGAAAACATCATAAGTGTCGGGGCCCAAAACTTTTTCAACAGCCTCCATGCATTGGGAATTTCCTAAACCCCGGGGCCTTCAAAAGGGTGGACAGATACCTAAAATCAGTGCGGATCAGCCGGGCTGTGGCTCGTACCGTTTTGGGCTGTGTCGGCCAGCGTAACACCTAGTTGATCAGGCCGTGATCTGGGAGGCCCGGTCTGGGGGCCGCGGGCGTTGATCCCAATAACCCCCCGGGCCCCCAGGTAACCCACACCCCCACAGAGCCACCCAGAATACCTAATACATATATTTGTTTTGGACTCAAAAGGGAACCTGAGGGAAGAAATGGATTTACATCAGTACTGATGACCCGGGCGACAACAGTGAAAATTTATGACAAAATGATTGTAGGTAAGTCGGGGGATCCTTGGTGTAAAAACACGTTTTAAAAAAACCTGGGCTTTTTAAAAAAGTTTTTAACTTGGGCCGTTCTTTTGGGAAATATCAAGGTGATCATGTATGTCTGTTTAACACATGTGCCAAAACTGGGAAACTTTTCTTCCGTCTGGGGAAAATAAAACTGGAAGCATAGAATGAAACTTAAATTTAAAAACTGTCGATGCTTTTTTTCAGGCTGATGGCGTTAAACGTCTTTTTTCCTCTATTTCTGCTCTTCTGTATTTGATGAAAAACCCACTGTGTAGGCGAACGTTTCGAAATAAAGATCCCAATTTTTTGCACATGTTTAATCTTCAAATTTTGGTGTCTTTACCAGTGTTTCATCAGTGATCCTTACTGACTGAACTTATGCGAGTAAAAGTTTTGGGGAGAAAAGATGTGACATTTACCTCATTTCCTCAAACAATAAATATTGGCAGAAGAAAAGAAAGCCCAGCAACATGCCCCAGAAAGCGACCCACAAAAACAGACATAAAAACTAAGATGAAGGAGTCGGGAGGCCTCTGGCCCCGATAGGCAGACCCAAGTCCCTACGGGCCCTAAAGTCGTTCGTAAATCCTTTTTAGTTCAAGAAATCAGTGAAAAAACACAACAGTGGAAACCTCGACAATAAACCTCAACTCTGCACGAACCCCTAAAAAATAGGAAAAAAAGGTTTGGTTTTATGGAATGAGAATAAGAGGGGATTTTTAAAAGGATTAAAAAAAGTTATATTTTAAAAAAGCAGTCACCCCCCAGCAATTTACCAACACCGCCCAGCCACCCACTGGTCCCTTCCTCCATCAAGCACCCCATAAAACCCCCGTCCAGCACCCCACTGGTCCCCCTTCCTTCAAAAAACCCCCGCCCAGCACACCCTGGTCCCCCCAACCACAAGTGCTCATCGTTGTTCATTTTCTTCTTTGTGATGTTAATAATTCTGCTGTTGTGTTTGTTGTGATTATCATTGTTATTAATATTTTAATAAAGTTAGATTCAGCGCAAACAAAATAAAAAAAGAACTTCATAAGTTGGGAAATGTTTGAAAAGGTTTAGAGTGAAGGTGAAAGTTATGTTGAGCAGCTCGGTCTTCAGTGCTGAGCTGTTGGTAACACTGCTGGTGGTGTTGGTAGCACTGCTGGTGTTGGTAGCACTGTTGGTGGTGTTGGTAACACTGCTGGTGGTGTTGGTAGCACTGCTGGTGTTGGTAGCACTGCTTGTGGTGTTGGTAACACTAGCACTGTTGGTGGTGTTGCTGGTGTAACACTGCTGATGTTGGTAGCACTGCTGGTGGGTGTAGTGGTAACACTGCTGATGTTGGTAACAGTGGTGTTGGTAACACTGCTGGTGGTGTTGGTAGCACTGCTGGTGTTGGTAGCACTGTTGGTGGTGTTGGTAACACTGCTGGTGGTGTTGGTAGCACTGCTGGTGGTGTTGGTAACACTGCTTGTGGTGTTGGTAACACTGCTTGTGGTGTTGGTAACACTGCTAGTGGTGTTGGTAACACTGCTGATGGTGTTGGTAACACTGCTGGTGGTGTTGGTAACACTGCTGATGGTGTTGGTAACACTGCTGGTGGTGTTGGTAATACTGCTGATGTTGGTAACAGTGATGGTGGTGTTGGCAACACTGCTGGTGGTGTTGGTAGCACTGCTAATGGTGTTGGTAACATTGCTAGTGGTGTTTGGTAACACTGCTGGTGGTGTTGGTAGCACTGATAGTGGTGTTGGTAAATTAGACACATGTGCAACACTTGGGTATCTTCACTGAGGAAACGTTTCGCCACACAGTGGCTTCATGATGGACTGATTACGTTGTACATGACTGGTATACAATATCAACAATATGAAAATTAGACACATGTGTGACATCTGGGTATCTTTAAGGAATTTCAAGCTTTCCCAGTAATTAAGGTGCTTGACTAAATTTCTAAGTGCAGTGAAAGCTTATTTTGTATATTCTCCAGATCAGCAATTTCACCTACCTTAAAAGGGGATATTAGTGTACAAAAGTATTCCAACCTAGACAGATCAAGTGATTTAAAGAGGATCATTATTGGCTGGCGTTTCTTACCTGAAGGTTCTCATTAACTATCCTGTCATTTTCCTCGCGGCTGTGATAACAACAATGTTGTGATTCTTGAAAGTGAGATCGTTTGACATTATCGCTTCAAAGCCCTTCACATGACCGGTTTCTTGCAGCTCTTGATGAACACGGAGTTCCACAAAGCTGGGCCTGGGGCATAATGCATGGGAATGGTATCAATTTTTTTTTTTTGGGGGGGGGGGGAGAAGATGGGGGTCTAGTTATGTCAGAAAGATTGGAAACATTGACAAGGTTTTAAATCTTGTACATGAGGAATTCGTTCAGATTGCCGACTTCTACTCCGCTTAATGGTTCACTAAACGCAGACATTGACTTCAAAATTTCATTTATTACATAGCTGTCATCAATTTAAGTGTCATATTGTTTGAGCAACGGCCCGATACTGGATGTAGCTTTTGCCCTGGATTTGGGATATGAGAAGAAATATTTTAAATTTTTTAGTTTAAATAATTGTTTTTTTTTTTTTACCTTCCTCTGTGTATCTTGGACTCTTTATGATTTAATCAACTTGAGTTGAGAATCCTTTATTTCCTAAGTCAGTGCTTCTTTCCGCATTCAGACAGTCTAGCACACTTGAGAAGCTCCGTGTTCACCTTCGCCTGTAGAGAAAACATCTATTTCTAGTTTATATCTTCTCTTCTTTTTATCTTAGTGGAATGTGTCATGAGCATGCTTCTAGTGCTGCAGAGTTGATTCTTTCTTGACAATGGTTTAGGTCCATGTTATTGAAGATATCGTCCCAGCATGTTTCGTTAAGGACAAGATTTATTTGATGCCAATTAATGTTCGTGTTGCTAAAGTTGTATTTTGGGAAAACCTCATGATTCTGCATTTTGTTCTGCAGGACCCATCTGCAAGCAGGTATGAACTTCGATTAAGTTGTGATCTGAGTTTACTGTCTTCGAAACTTATATTTCATACTAGGATCAAGCGTATTTTCCAATCTTGTTGGTTCCACTATGTGCTGGCTTAAGTCGAATTTATCTCAGAGATTTAACAGCTGATTTTTGCGATAGTGTTCACCTGAGCTACCTCCTGAAATTATTTCTGTCTGTATACTATTTGCTACGTTCTTTCATATTAAATGTCTGAAATTAGAATCACAAAGCAAGAAGATATTTGGGGCTATGGATCATAGATTTTTCTGAGAGAATTCATTATCAGTAGCTGTTCTTTGTACTGCTGGGAAGCTGCATCTGGCGACTTATATACAACCACGATGACTAAGTTTTGGTTCTCAATCTTTAATGTCAAGACTTCGAATACATCACTGTGGTGTTGTGTAACTGTGCACATGAGCGACACTTTGACAATCAGGCCAACCCCCTCTTGTTGCCTATTCTTTCTGTCCTATCTAAATAAGTTGTAATTTGATATCCACATTTTGTTATCAAAGTGGTCTTTCGTGTGGGTCTCTGTGAAAGCTGCAAACATTATAAATTTTACTCAGTAAGGAGTCCACTGATGTAAAGTATTTTGGTGTTGGTGGATGGCTTAAGGCCCTGTATATTTGTCGAAGCAAACGATGCCGTGTTGCTTGTCTGTTTGGGTAATTTTTTTTCATTTGGCATCAGTATCTGTGGTTCTGGAGTGGGGGGCACTGACTGTGCCTCCAATCCAACAAGACTCCTAGGTGGTGAAATATTTTTATAATTGCCTCTATTTTTGCTTTCTGGCACTGAAAGATCTCTTGCTGTTGGATGGCTGTATCTACAATGGTTAATTTCCCAAGGTTTATGGGGTCTGTACCTCATGGTACAGACCCCACAAAATGGGGAAATCAAATGGTATGCAGTGCATTTTGTGTTGTAACATTGTTTTTCGTGGACTTACGTATAGCACAGAGTTGTACGTCCCCATTCGTTTTTCCAGACATTCCATGTAAATACACACGCTAAGCTCTGGTGGCCTGGTGGTTAACGCTCTCGCTTCACACGGTGAGGGCCTGGGTTCGATTCCCAGCCAGAGTAGAAACATTGGACGTGTTTCTTTCCACCTGTTGTCTATGTTCCCCATCAGTAAAATGGGTACCTGGGTGTTAGTCGACTGGTTTGGGTCGCATCCTGGGACACTGACCTAAGGAGGCCTGGTCACAGACCGGGCCGCGGGGGCGTTGACCCCCGGAACTCTCTCCAGATAAGCATAGAGTATGCACAGTTATGATTTCTGTTGGCGTGGATTTGTGAGGGCTAGGTTACCAACTGGTACAGTTTCTTAAGCTGCACCAGCACCATCTTCAGCAACCATACCAGAACCAGCAGCACCACCAGCTGTTTCAAGAACTTTATCAACAGTGCCTTCAGAAGTAACACCCTAATGAGCAGTACCCCAGTCGAAGCACTATTTTGTATTTCTAGCTCTTTTGATTTCGAGTTCTCAGGGCCGAGTCATTGATGACGGGAAGTCATCTGTTAGGGAAACCACAGTAACATCCACTAGTTGATACAACTTGAGGCCCAATCTTGTGCTAGTACTAGTCGGCCAAGCCTTCTGCTAGGCAGCCGAGCACTACGAACCACCGACTCGTCATAGAATGGGTAAGTAAATAACTTAGTAGGGTAGTTAGAACGATTAAGCAAAAACATACGTGGTTATCCTGTATATATTTGGGCTCCTTAGAGAAGCTTGACTCTCCAGGTGCCAGAGAGAAAGAAAGAGTCCGTAGGGATAGGGAGTTAATTAAGGTGTTGACTCTGTCAGACGTCGAGGAAACGAGAGCATCCCTGGTACAAGTGCCTGATCCTAGCTTAGCTGTAGGTCCTCACCAGTGCCAGGACACTCACCCAGAGGCGGAGTTTGTGTCAACAAGAGACTGACTAGAAGCGGCAGCCAAAAGATGAGATTTAGCAATCTATTCCTGTTGGTCATACTGCTGGCAGTGTTGGTAATACTGCTAGTGGCGTTGGTAGTACTGCTGGTGGCGTTGGTAATACTGCTGGTGGTGTGTGTATTACTACTGGTGGTGTTGGTAGTGGTGTTGGTAATACTGCTGATGTTGGTAATACTGTTGCTGGTATTGTAATACTGCTGCTGGTATTGGTAATACTGCTGCTGTGGTTAGGAATTCTGTTATTAACATTGCTGCTGCTGTTGGTAATACTGTTGCTACCGTTGGTAATACTATTTCTGCTGTTGGTAATACTGATGGTGATGCTTGTAATTTTGTTGCTATTGTTGGCAATACTGATGTAGTTGTTGGTAATACTGCTTATGATGTTGGTGGCAATGCGAGTGCTGTTGGTAACACTGTTCTTCCTGTTGGTAATACTGCTGCTGCTGTTGGCAGTACCGCTGGTGATGACAATGCTGATGTTGGTAACACTGCTGATAGTGTTAGTAACGCTACTGGTGTTGGCAGTACTGCTGCTGGTCTTGGTAATGCTGTTGTTGGCGTGGGTAGCACTGCCGTTGGCAACACTGTTACCACTGCTTTCTCTCTTTCTCTCTCTCTCTCTCTCTCTCTCTCTCTCTCTCTCTCTCTCTCTCTCTCTGCCTAACTTGACATCTCCCAAATTTTGTAAACCAAAATAAAAAAAAAATAAAAAATAAATAAATAAATTCTCGACTCAGAAGTAAGAAAAAGCTTTTGTGTTAGTGAGAGGAATGTCCAGGTTCTGGCTGACTGGCTACACTGCTGTGGGAGTTAGAGAAGGAGAGAGGGAGAGAGAAAGAGAGAGAGACAGAGAGGTAGACACATACAGACAAGCAGACAGTACAAATAGAGGATCAAAGACAGAGTCAGCAACAAATAGAAACAGAAAGACAGCCACTAATACAGACAGACACTGATACAGACAGCCACTGATACAGACAGCCACTGATACAGACAGCCACTGACAAAGCCACTGATACAGACAGGCACTGATACAGACAGCCACTGATACAGACAACCACTGACACAGACAGCCACTGATACAGAGAGCCACTGATACAGACAGCCGCTGACACAGCCACTGACACAGACAGCCACTGATACAGACAGGCACTGACACAGACAATGACATAGCCACTAGCACAGACAACTACTAACACAGTCAGCCATTAACACAGCTACAAACAGAGACAGCTACTAACACAGTCAGCTACTAACACAGACAGCTACTAACACAGACAGCTACTAACACAGACAGTTACTAACACAGACAGCTACTAACACAGACAGCTACTAACACAGACAGCTACTAACACAATCAGCCACTAACACAGACAGCTACTAACACAGACAGCCACTATCATAGAGAGTCACTAACACAGACAGCTACTAACACAGACAGCCACTAACACAGCCAATAACACAGACAGCTACTAACACAGACAGCCATTAACACAGCTACTAACACAGTCAGCCACTAACACAGACAGCAACTAGCACAGACAGCCACTAACACAGACAGCTACTAACACAGACAGCCACTAACAGACATCTACTAACACAGACAGCAACTAGCACAGACAGCCACTAACACAGACAGCCACTAACACAGCCACTGACACAGAAACACACAGATAAACCAAGCTGCAAATACAACAATACTAAGACACAGATATTCAGACACAGACACCCAGATACAGACACCGAAGCACAGACACCCAAACACGGACACCAAGAGACACAGACACCCTGACTAAGACACCAAAACACAGACATCCAGACAGGGACACCAAGAGACACAGACACTCAAACACATACATCCAGAAACAGACATCAAGAGACATAGACTCACAGACACACAGATACATACACACAGACACACAGATCCACACGCACAGGCACACACACACACACACACACACACACACACACACACACACACACACACACACACACACACACACACACACACACACACACACACACATGGTAACTAACACACACACACACACACACACACACACACACACACACACACACACACACACACGTACTCATATACAACAGGCCTAGTGTCTAATCGACATGTGCCTAGGACAAAATGGTAACTAACACAAGCACACATACACAAGCACATATACACTTGACACAAACGCTACTCCCCCTTCCCCTAACCACCTCTCCCCCTCCCCCTAGCCACCTACCCCTTCCCCAAACCATCTAACCCCTCCCCCAAACCATCTAACCCCCTCCCCCAACTACCTCTCCCCCTCCAGTAACCATCCTCCCCCTCCCCCATAACCATCCATCCCCACTCCCCCTAACCATCTATTCCCCTCCCCCTAACCATCTCTCCCCTTTCCTTCTGTGGAGCAATGGGGCAACCTAGAACTAGGATGAGAACATGGGGCCTGAAGGACGAATCTGGGAGGGAGGACTGGGAGATAGAGCTCAAAAAAAGGGAGGAAGACTAGGGAAGGAGGCTAGATGAGCTTGCAAAGAAGATGGAGGAGAGGTTAGCAGCAGAATGCAGAAGGTGGAAGCAACATGCCACAGTAGCAGAAGCCAAGATACAGAGATTAGAAGAGGAGCTGAGACATCTGAAACAGCCTAGAGACAAAGACATTACAGAAGTAGCATCAGCAATGTCTACATCAGACACAGACAATGGGTCTGAAGGGAGCATGGAAGCTAAACTGTATGCAGAGGTCCTGTCAAACCCACATGGGGCCAAAACAAAGACAGGGAGCACACTAAGACAGAATGAGAGGTTGGAAGACATTGAAGGAACTAGGACATGTGCAGGGACCTTACCAGACACTTGTGGGGGTCAGGAACAGGTGAGCAGGAAGGACAAACCAGTGAGCATAGGGGCCACAGCTAGGGAAGGGACTGAAGGAAGGAACACTCCATGGGAAGGAACTAAAACACCTCAGAGGATGCAATGGGAGTCACAGTGGGAGGTGGAAAGGGAGAGATCAGTTTTTGTCTGTGGGCTAGATGAAGCTAAAGGGGAAACTTATGATGAAAGAAAGCAGGAGGAGAAAAAAGCAATTGAAGGTATGATGAAGGTGATAGGCGAGGGAGACATGACCCAGGTGGCAAATTTTCGGAGAATCGGGTGGTTCACAAAGAAAAGGAATCGGACTCTCAAAGTAATTTTCAAGGCAGAATCAACCCGAACCATGATCCTGCAGGAGAAAGCACGGCTGAGAGGCAAACAGGAGTTCATGAGTGTGTGCCTCGATCGAGACAGAACACAGGAGGAAAGGATGATACTGAAAGAGAGAGCGCAAAAACGAAAGGAGGAATGTGAGGAAATGAAAAAAGAGAGCAGAATAACCCGGGAACAGGTGGAAGGACAAGCACACCCCCCAGAAACACCTGCAGAAGGACTCCAGCCACGACACCCCTAAGGCAACTGAACAATCCAAACCAACCATCACACACCAATCCCTCTGTTCCCACCCCCCGCACCACGAACCCTACTCCTAAAGCAGCCCCCTATTGGAGCTCTTCCTCCACCTCCACTGCAACCCCCCACAGGCCCACACCAGGGCTCCTGCTCTCCCAACCCCAGTATTCCCCCAGGACCACAATTACAGTATTAGAACAGAAGTTGAAGGTTTGGTACACAAATGCGGATGGATTAACGAATAAACATGAGGAATGGCAAGAAAGAATCAATGAGAAGTCCCCAGACATCATAGCAGTTACAGAAACAAAACTCACAGAGACAATAACAGATGCAATCTTCCCACCAGGATACCAGATCATGAGAAAAGATAGAAGGGGCAGAAGGGGAGGAGGGGTTGCTCTGCTCATAAAAAACCAATGTAAATTCCAGAAAATGGGAGGCATAGACGAGACAGGAGAAAGGGACTACATAGTAGGTACACTTCAGTCTGGGGAGCACAAGGTGGTCATTGCAGTAATGTATAATCCACCACAGAACTGCAGGAGGCCAAGAGAGGAATATGAAGAGAGCAGCAGAGCAATGGTGGACACACTTGCTGAGGTGGCAAGAAGAGCTCACTCCAGCAGAGCAAAGTTGCTGGTTATGGGGGATTTCAACCACAGGGAGATTGACTGGGAAAACCTGGAGCCAAATGGGGGTCCCAAAACTTGGAGAGCCAAGATGTTGCATGTGGTGCTGGAAAACCTCATGCACCAACATGCTAAGGACACTATCAGAGTGAGAGGGGAGGATGAACCAGCAAGATTGGACCTTGTGTTCACCCTGGGCAGTTCAGACATTGAGGACATCACATATGAGAGTCCCCTAGGAGCTAGTGACCACGTGGTTCTGTGCTTTGAATACATAGTAGAGTTGCAAGTGGAGAGTGTAACAGGAGTTGAATGGGAAAAGCCTGACTATAAAAGAGGGGACTACATAGGGTTGAGGAACTTCCTGCAGGAGGTTCTGTGGGACAGAGAACTGGCAGGAAAGCCAGTAAATGAAATGATGGAATATGTAACAACAAAATGCAAGGAGGCAGTGGAAAGGTTTATTCCCAAGGGCAACAGAAACAATGGGAAGACCAGAACGAGCCCCTGGTTTACCCAACGGTGTAAGGAGGCAAAAACAAAGTGCAATAGAGAATGGAAAAGGTACAGAAGGCAGAGAACACACGAAAATAGGGAGATCAGTCGCAGAGCCAGGAACGAGTATTCACAGGTAAGGAGGGAGGCCCAGCGACAGTATGAAAATAACATAGCATCGAAAATCAAGACTGACCCGAAACTGTTGTATAGCCACATCAGGAGGAAGACAACAGTCAAAGACCAGGTGATCAGGCTGAGGACAGAAGGTGGAGAACTCACAAGAAATGATCAGGAGGTATGTGAGGAGCTAAACAGGAGATTTAAGGAAGTTTTTACAGTAGAGACAGGAAGGGCTCTGGGAAGACAGCACAGAAGGGAACATCAAGAGGGAATATACCAACAAGTGTTGGATGACATACGAACAATCGAGGAGGAGGTGCAGAAGCTGCTAAGTGACCTTGATACCTCAAAGGCGATGGGACCGGACAATATCTCCCCATGGGTGCTTAGAGAAGGAGCAAAGATGCTGTGCATGCCCCTAACCACAATCTTCAACACATCCCTTGAAACTGGGCAACTACCTGAGAAATGGAAAACAGCAAATGTAGTCCCCATATTTAAGAAAGGAAACAGAAATGAGGCACTAAACTACAGACCTGTGTCTCTGACATGTATTGTGTGCAAAGTCATGGAGAAGATTATCAGGAGGAGAGTGGTCGAACACCTGGAATGGAACAAGATTATAAATGAAAACCAGCATGGGTTCATGGAAGGCAAATCCTGTGTCACAAACCTTCTGGAGTTTTATGACAAGGTAACAGAAGTAAGACACGAGAGAGAGGGGTGGGTTGATTGCGTTTTCCTAGACTGCAGGAAGGCCTTTGACACAGTTCCCCACAAGAGATTAGTGCAGAAGCTGGAGGATCAGGCGCATATAACAGGGAGGGCACTGCAATGGATCAGGGAATACCTGACAGGGAGGCAACAACGAGTCATGGTACGTGAAGAGGTATCACAGTGGGCGCCTGTGACGAGCGGGGTCCCACAGGGGTCAGTTCTAGGACCAGTGCTATTTTTGATATATGCGAACGACATGATGGAAGGAATAGACTCTGAAGTGTCCCTATTCGCAGATGATGTGAAGTTGATGAGAAGAATTAAATCGGATGAGGATGAGGCAGGACTGCAATGAGACCTGGACAGGCTGGACATGTGGTCCAGAAACTGGCTTCTCGAATTCAACCCTGCCAAATGCAAAGTCATGAAGATTGAGGAGGGGCAAAGAAGATCGCAGACAGAGTATAGGCTAGGTGGACAAAGACTACAGACCTCACTCAGGGAGAAAGACCTTGGGGTGACCATAACACCGAGCACGTCACCGGAGGCACACAGCAACCAAATAACTGCTGCAGCGTACGGGCGCCTGGCAAACCTGAGAATAGCGTTCCGATACCTTAATAAGGAATCGTTCAAGACACTGTACACTGTGTATGTTAGGCCCAGCAAAGGTTTGCAACAAGGCTAGTCCCAGAGCTCAGGGGAATGTCGTACGAGGAAAGGTTGAGGGAAATCGGACTGACGACACTGGAGGACAGAAGGGTCAGGGGAGACATGATAACGACATACAAG
Organism: Cherax quadricarinatus; assembly: GCF_038502225.1. Lineage (NCBI taxonomy): Eukaryota > Metazoa > Arthropoda > Malacostraca > Decapoda > Parastacidae > Cherax > Cherax quadricarinatus. Next base: position 4,741,493 of record NC_091321.1, read on the forward strand.
ATACTGCGGGGAATAGACAAGGTGGACAGAGATAGGATGTTCCAGAGAGGGGACACAGAAACAAGGGGTCACAACTGGAAGCTGAAGACTCAGACGAGTCACAGGGACGTTAGGAAGTATTTCTTCAGTCATAGAGTCGTCAGGAAGTGGAATAGCCTAGCAAGTGAAGTAGTGGAGGCAGGAACCATACATAGTTTTAAGGAGTGGTATGACAAAGCTCAGGAAGCAGAGAGGGAGAGGACCCAGTAGCGATCATTGAAGAGGTGGGGCCAGGAGCTAAGTCTCGACCCCTGCAGCCACAATTAGGTGAGTACACACACACACACACACACAGCAAGCAGAGAGGGAGAGGACCTAGTAGCGATCATTGAAGAGGTGGGGCCAGGAGCTGAATCTCGACCCCTGCAACCACAATTAGGTGAGTACACACACACACACACTACTGTGGAGAGCACATTGGGGACATACGTCAGTGTTTCACTTAACCTTTGACTTGTTTGCCAGATTTAAATTTTAAAGAATTTTGTTCCAAGTGTGTGTGTGTGTGTGTGTGTGTATGTATGTATGTATGTGTGTGTGTGTGTGTGTGTGTTTGTGTTTGTGTGTGTGTGTGTGTGTGTTTGTGTTTGTGTGTGTGTGTGTGTACTCACCTAGTTGTGGTTGCAGGGATCGAGTCTCAGCTCCTGGCCCCGCCTCTTCACTGGTCGCTACTCAGTCTACCTGCTCCATGAGCTTTATCATACCTCTCCTGAAAGCTATGTATAGATCCTGCCTCCACTACATCACTTCCCAGACTATTCCACTTCCTGACAACTCTGTGACTGAAGAAATAATTCTGACATCCCTGTGGTTCATCTGAGGCTTCAACTTCCAACTGTGACCCCTTGTTGTTGTGTCCCATCTCTGGAACATCCTGTCTCTGTCCACCTTGTCTATTCCTCTCAGTATTTTATGTCGTTATCATATCCCCCCTATCTGTCTTGTCTTCCAGTGTCGTCAGATCACATCAAGATCTTTTTCCTTGAGTGAGGTTTGCAGTCTCTGGCTCCCTAGACTGTACTCCGTCTGCTGTCTTCTTTGCCCTTCCCCGATCTTCATGATTTTGCACTTGGTGGTGGTTGAACTCCAGGAGCCAGTTGCTGGACCAGGCCTGTAGTCTGTCCAGATCCCTCTGTAGTCGTACCTGATCCTCATCCACCTGAAAATTCCGCATTAGCTTCACATCGTCTGCCAACAGTCGACACCTCTGGATCTCTCCCTTCTGTCATGTCATTCACATATACCAGAAACCTCACGGGCCCTAGGACTGACCCTTGTGGAATTCCGCTCGCCACGGGTGCCCACTCTCACACCTCGTCACGTACCATGACTAGTTGCCTTCCTGTCAGGTATTCTCTGATAAATTGTAATGTCTTTCCTAGTATTCTTACCTGCTGCTCTAGCTTTTGCACTAATATCTTTTGAGGAACTGTATCGAAAGTCTCCTTGCAGTCCAAGAAAATACAGTCATCCTACCCCTTTCTCTTCTGTCTTACTTATGTTACCTTGTCGTAAGACTCCAATAAGTTTGTGACACAGGATTTTTCCTCCCTGAAACCCTGCTGATTACCGTATATAATTTCATTCCAATCTTTTTTTTTTTTTTTTTTTTTTTTTTTTTTTTTTTATTCGCCGGTATTCTCCCGACCCGGGTCTTCTCCTGATAAACTTCTCCATAATTTTGCATACTATGCAAGTCAGTGACACTGTTCTATAGTTTAATGCTACCTGCCTATCTCTTTTCTTAATGATTGCCCTCTGCCACACTTCAGGCAGTTGTCCTGTTTCGATAGATGTGTTGAAGATTGTTGTTAATGGCACACAAAGTGCCTCTCTTCCCTCTCTCAGGACACACGGAGGGATGTTGTTCAGTCCCACCGCCTTTGAGGTATCTAGCTTACTTAGCAGCCTCTTCATCTCCTCCTCAGTTGTATGTAGTGTGCCCAGAACTTGTTTGTGTACCCTTCCATCCCGGCTTTCTGGAGTCCTATCTGTCTCCACTGAAGACACTTCCTTAAATCTTGTGTTGAGCTGTTCACACACTTCTTTGTCTTTTCTTGTGATCTTTCCCCTCCTTCCTTCCTTAGTCTGAGTAACTGGTCCTTGACTGTTTTTTCCTTCTGACGTGGCTGTACAACAGCTATGGGTCAGATCTTTCTTTCGCTGCCATATCATTCTCGTGTGTGTGTGTGTGTGTGTGTGTGTGTGTGTGTATGTACTCACCTAATTGTGGTTGCAGGGGTCGATACTCAGCTCCTGCCCCGCCTCTTCACTGAATGCTACTAGGTCCTCTCTCTCCCTGCTCCATGAGCTTTATCATACCTCGTCTTAAAGCTATATATGGTTCCTGCCTCCACTACATCACTTGCTAGACTGTTCCACTTCCTGACTACTGTATGACTGAAGAAATACTTCCTAACATCCCTTTGACTCATCGTAGTCTTCAACTTCCAAGTGTGACCCCTTGTTTCTGTGTCACTTCTCTGGAACATCCTGTCTCTGTCCACCTTGTCTAATTGACCCAGTATTTTGTATGTCGTTATCATGTCTCCTCTAACCCTCCTGTCCTCCAGTGTCGTCAGGCCGATTTATCTTAACCTTTCTTCGTAGGACATTCCCCATAGCTTTGAAACTAACCTTGTCGCAAGCCTTTGCACTTTCTCTAATTTCTTGACGTGCTTGACCCGGTGTGGGTTCCAAACTGGTGCTGCAAACTCTTTAAATCTCGCATTGAGCTCATGTGTACTCACCTAATTGTGGTTGCAGGGATCGAGACTCAGCTCCTGGCCCCGCCTCTTCACTGATTACTACTAGGTCCTCTCTCTCTCTGCTTCCTGAGCTTTATCATACCTCTTCTTAAAGCTATGTATGGTTCCTGCCTCCACTACTTCACTTGCTAGGCTATTCCACTTCCTGACAACTCTATGACTGAAGAAATACTTCCTAACGTCCCTGTGACTCGTCTGAGTCTTCAGCTTCCAGTTGTGACCCCTTGTTCCTGTGTCCCCTCTCTGGAACATCCTATCTCTGTCCACCTTGTCTATTCCCCACAGTATCTTGTATGTCGTTATCATGTCTCCCCTGACCCTTCTGTCCTCCAGTGTCGTCAGTCCGATTTCCCTCAACCTTTCCTCGTACGACATTCCCCTGAGCTCTGGGACTAGCCTTGTTGCAAACCTTTGTACTTTCTCTAACTTCTTGACGTGCTTGACCAGGTGTGGGTTCCAGACTGGTGCTGCATACTCCAGTATAGGCCTAACATACACAGTGTACAGTGTCTTGAACGATTCCTTATTAAGGTATCGGAACGCTATTCTCAGGTTTGCCAGGCGCCCGTATGCTGCAGCAGTTATTTGGTTGAGGTGTGCCTCCGGTGACGTGCTCGGTGTTATGGTCACCCCGAGGTCTTTCTCCCTGAGTGAGGTCTGTAGTCTTTGTCCACCTAGCCTATACTCTGTCTGCGGTCTTCTTTGCCCCTCCCCAATCTTCATGACTTTGCATTTGGCAGGATTGAATACGAGAAGCCAGTTTCTGGACCACATGTCCAGCCTGTCCAGGTCTCTTTGCAGTCCTGCCTCATCCTTATCCGATTTAATTCTTCTCATCAACTTCACATCATCTGCGAATAGGGACACTTCAGAGTCTATTCCTTCCATCATGTCGTTCGCATATATCAAAAATAGCACTGGCCCTAGAACTGACCCCTGTGGGACCCCGCTCGTCACAGGCGCCCACTGTGATACCTCTTCACGTACCATGACTCGTTGTTGCCTCCCTGTCAGGTATTCCCTGATCCATTGCAGTGCCCTCCCTGTTATATGCGCCTGATCCTCCAGCTTCTGCACTAATCCCTTGTGGGGAACTGTGTCAAATGCCTTCCTGCAGTCTAGGAAAATGCAATCAGCCCACCTCTCTCTCTCGTGTCTTACTTCTGTTACCTTGTCATAAAACTCCAGGAGGTTTGTGTTACAAGATTTGCCTTCCATGAACCCATGCTGGTTTTTATTTATAATCTTGTCCCGTTCCAGGTGTTCGACCACTCTCCTCCTGATAATCTTCTCCATGACTTTGCACACAATACATGTCAGAGACACAGGTCTGTAATTTAGCGCCTCGTTTCTGTTTCCTTTCTTAAATATGGGGACTACATTTGCTGTCTTCCATTTCTCAGGTAGTTGCCCAGTTTCAAGGGATGTGTTGAAGATTGTGGTTAGAGGCACGTGCAGCATCTCTGCTCCTTCTTTAAGGACCCATGGGGAGATGTCCGGTCCCATCGCCTTTGAGGTATCAAAATCACTTAGCAGCTTCTTCACCTCCTCCTCGGTTGTGTGTGTGTGTGTGTGTGTGTGTGTGTGTGTGTGTGTGTGTGTGTGTGTGTGTGTGTGTGTGTGTGTGTGTGTACTCGCCTATTTGTAGTTGCAGGGGTCGAGTCATAGTTCCTGGCCCTGCCTCTTCACTGATTACTACTGGGTACTCTCTCTCCCTGCTCCATGAGCTTTATCAAACCTCGCCTTAAATCTATGTATGGTTCCCGCCTCCACTGCATTACTTTCTAGGCTATTCCACTGCCCGACAACTCTGTAATTGAAGAAGTACTTCCTAAAATTCCTTTGACTCATATGAGTCTTCAATTTCCAATTGTGACAACTTGTTTCTGTGTCCCATCTCTGGAACATCCTTTGTCCACCTTGTCTATTCTGTGCAGTATTTTATATGTTGTTATCATGTCTCCTGTGACCCTCCTGTCCTCCAGTGTCGTCAGGCCAATTTCCCTTAACTTTTCTTCGTAGGACAATCCCCTTAGCTCTGGGACTAGTCTTTTTGCAAACCTCGGCACTTTCTCTAATTTCCTGACGTGCTTGACCAAGTGTGGATTCGAAACTGGTGCTGCATACTCCAGTATGGGCCTGACGTATATGGTGTACAGAGTCTTGAACGATTCCTTACTGAGGTATCCGATTGCTATCCTTAGGATTGCCAGACGCCCGTATGCTGCAGCAGTTATCTGATTGATGTGCGCCTCAGGAGATGTGCTTGGTATTATAGTCACCCCAAGATCTTTTTCTTTGAGTGAGGCTTGCAGTCTTTGGCCACCTAGACTATACTGTGTTTGCGGTCTTCTTTGCCCTTCCCCGATCTTTATGACTGCATTTGGCGGGGTTAAATTCAAGAAGCCAGGTGCTGGACCAGGCTTGTAGTCTGTCTAGGTCTCTTCGTAGTCCTGCCTGATCTTCCACCGATTTGATTCTCCTCATTAACTTACTTCAAAACTAGGGAGGCCAAGCCCATGATGACACTCTTCAGGTCACTTGTTCTATCTAGGCTGGAATATTGCTGCACACTAACAGCACCTTTCAAGGCAGGTGAAATTGCCGACCTAGAAAATGTACAGAGAACTTTCACGGCGCGCATAACGGAGATAAAACACCTCAATTACTGGGAGCGCTTGAGGTTCCTAAACCTGTATTCCCTGGAACGCAGGAGGGAGAGATACATGACTATATACACCTGGAAAATCCTAGAGGGACTAGTACCGAACTTGCACACGAAAATCACTCACTACGAAAGCAAAAGACTTGGCAGACGATGCACCATCCCCCCAATGAAAAGCAGGGGTGTCACTAGCACGTTAAGAGACCATACAATAAGTGTCAGGGGCCCGAGACTGTTCAACTGCCTCCCAGCACACATAAGGGGGATTACCAACAGACCCCTGGCAGTCTTCAAGCTGGCACTGGACAAGCACCTAAAGTCAGTTCCTGATCAGCCGGGCTGTGGCTCGTACTTTGGTTTGCGTGCAGCCAGCAGCAACAGCCTGGTTGATCAGGCTCTGATCCACCAGGAGGCCTGGTCACAGACCGGGCCGCGGGGGCGTTGACCCCCGGAACTCTCTCCAGGTAAATTCCAGGTAAACATCATCTGCAAACAACGACACTTCTGAGTCTGTCCCTTCCGTTATGTCATTCACATATACCAAAAGCAGCACAGGTCCTATGACTGACCCCTGTGGAACCTCGCTTGTCTCAGGCGCCCACCGACACCTCGTCTTGTACCATGACTCGTTGTTGCCTCCCTGTCAGGTATTCGCTATTCCACTGCAGTGCCTTCCCTGTTATGTGCCTGATCATCTAGTTTTTCCATTAACCTCTTGTGAGGAGCTGTGTCGAAGGCCTTCTTGCAGTCCAAGAAAATGCAGTCTATCCACCCCTCTCTTGTCTTACTTCTGTCACCTTGTCATAAAACTCCAGCAAGTAAGTTTGTGACACTGGATTTTCCTTCCCCGAAACCTTGTTGGTTGTCAATTATATAATTGTTTTTTCCACCTGCTCCTCCACTCTCCTCCTGATGATGTTCTCCATGACTTTGCATACTATACACGTTAGTGACACAGGTCTGTAGTTTAATGCCTTGTATCTGTTTCCTTTTTTAAAAACTGGGACTACATTTGCCATCTTCCATACCTCAGGTAGTTGCCCAGTTTCATTGGATGTGTTGAAGATCTTTGTTAGTGGCACACACAGCGTCTCTGCTCCCTCTCTAAGGACCCACGGAGAGATGTTGTCTGGTCCCACCGCCTTTGAGGTATCAAGTTCACATAGCAGCTTCTTCATCTCCTCCTCGGTTATGTGTGTGTGTGTAGAAAGCACACGAAAGCTGTGTACAAATATGGTAACATTTGTGTAATGCAAATCAAGGTACATCTGTTACGTCTGTCACTTCCGTCTGTTGCGTCTGTCACGCCTATCACGTACGTCTGTCACTGCTGTTACATACGTTTGTCACTTACGTCTGTCACGTCAGTAACTTACTCCCTTTACTTACGTCTATCACGTACGTCTGTCACGTCTAGAAAACATCAACTACGTTACGTTTTAACATATTATTGTGGATATGGAGGTTAAGATTCTTGCTTGCCTAAACAACCAAGCTAACAAGTAAGCAAGTGTGCAGGTAAGCTACTGTGTACGTAAGGTAATAAGTAGGTATGTAAGCCAGCAAGTAAACAAACTAGCAATAAGTAAAATAAGTGAGCAAGCGATTAAGCAAAATAAGTAAAGTAAGCAGGCAAGTATGTATGCATGTAAGTTAACTAGTATCTATGTAATATAATAAGCAAGCAAGCAGGCATGTAAGCAAGTATCTGTGTAATATAATAAGCAAGCAAGCAGGTATGTAAGTAAGCAAGTATCTGTGTAATATAATAAACAAGCAAACAGGTATATAAGCAAGTATCTGTGTAATATAATAAGCAAGCAAACAGGTATATAAGCAAGTATCTGTGTAATATAATAAGCAAGCAAACAGGTATATAAGCAAGTATCTGTGTAATATAATAAGCAACCAAGCAGGTATGTAAGTAAGCAATGTCGGTACGTCTTTATCCTACCTGCGAAACAGAGGGAGGTGTTAGGGTGAGGGTTGAGGTTAGAGTCAGGTTGGTGGGTGACGGTGGGGAGGTCTAGTCCTGGCGGTCTGAATGTTAACTCTACTGGTGTTTTGGGGGGAAAGGGGCGGCAACCCCTCCTTCCCCATTCAACTGCCCCCCACTCCCCTTACCCCTTACCCGTTCCCACTGATGGGGGGTGGGAGGGAAGGCACACCCCACCACCCTACCTCCCATCTCTGTGTTGATAATACTTGGGTAATGACGTGTATACATATACAGGAACTCATGATTGCGTCTATACATACACAGGAACTCATGCTTGCATGTATCCATACATAGAAACTCATGCTTGCGTGTATACATAAACGGAACTCACACTTACGTTTATACACATACAGGAACTCATGTTTGCGTCTATACATACACAGGAACTCACGCTTACGTGTATACATACCGGGAGGTTATTCCGGGGATCAACGCCCCCGCGGCCCGGTCCATGACCAGGCCTCCCGATGGATCAGGGCCTGATCAACTAGGCTGTTGCTGCTGGCCGCACGCAGTCCAACGTACGAGCCACAGCCCGGCTGATCCGGCATTGACTTTAGGTATCTGTCCAGCTCTCTCTTGAAGGCAGCCAGGGGTTTATTGGCAATTCCCCTAATGCTTGATGGGAGGCTGTTGAACAGTTTTGGGCCCCGGACACTTATGGTGTTTTCCCTTAGTGTACCAATGGCGCCCCTACTTTTTATTGGCGGCATTTTGCATCGCCTGCCCAGTCTTTTACTTTCGTAGGGAGTGATTT
>NC_091321.1:4752220-4847220 GCF_038502225.1 Cherax quadricarinatus
ACACACACACTACACACACACACACACTACACACACTACACACACTACACACACACTACACACACACACTACACACACACTACACACACACACTACACACACACACACACTACACACACATACACACACACACATACACACTATTAGCCTGGCCAAGCCAACACTCCACGTGGAGTAATCTCAACCTTCTCTCCCATTGGGCAACAAAACACCAATACCCGCCGCGCAAAAGTCTTGCTGCGCCAACCGCAACACGGCCGCAGCCTCGCTGCGGTTTGCACCAGAGAATCGCAGTTACTAGACGCTTTCGATACTACCGTTTTTAACCCCGTTTCCGTCGATACGTACGATTCCCGCTTCGCAATCACATCCCGGGCGATCCTATTAGCCAGCTTCGCCATAATGATAATACTGCTTAGCCGTATTCGCTGCCCAGAGCCTGTAAAGTGCGCAGGATGGCGTGAAAGAAGTTGGTTGCAACGTCGGGGCAGCACGCTCAGCCAATGGGAAGGCGAGACGGCGGGGTTTCCATGGCAACGCTGGGGCACTCCACGTGGAGTCATGAGGACGCTGCTAGCAGCCCATGTTGACAGTGGCCCAACAGCTGCTGCATGACTCACAGCCGCGCCGCCCATCAGCCCGCGCCCCAGCCCGCCCACTCCCAGCCCGCTCACTCCCAGCCCTCGATACCAACCATTAATATATATATATATATATATATATATATATATATATATATATATATATATATGTATGTATGCAAAACAACCACTCTGAAAGAATAGAGAAATTCCAAGCGCTTTCGTGACTACTCACATTATCATAGTTCCTTGATAATGTGAGTAGTCACGAAAGCGCTTGGAATTTCTCTATTCTTTCAGAGTGGTTGTTTTACATATTCTGAAATCACCTGTTTACTGTGATCTTATTGCATATATATATATATATATATATATATATATATATATATATATATATATATATATATATATATATATATATATATATATATATATATATATATATATATATGCAAAGCACAAGCCACAAGGAACGCAAGAGCTCAAGACCTTTCGCTACCTGCAGTTCTTCGTCAGGAGCTTTCCAATGCAAGAAATTCATCATATATATATATATATATATATATATATATATATATATATATATATATATAACAACAAGTCGGCCGTCTCCCACCGAGGCAGGGTGACCCCCCAAAAAAAAAGAAAATCCCCAAAAAGAAAATACTTTCATCATCATTCAACACTTTCACCACACTCACACATAATCACTGTTTTTGCAGAGGTGCTCAGAACACAACAGTTTAGAAGCATATACGTATAAAGATACACAACATATCCCTCCAAACTGCTAATATCCCGAACCCATCTTTTAGAGTGCAGGCATTTTACTTCCCATTTCCAGGATATAAGTCCGGCTATAGAAAAATAACCGGTTTCCCTGAATCCCTTCACTAAATATTACCCTGCTCACACTCCAACAGATCGTCAGGTCCCAAATACCATTCGTCTCCATTCACTCCTATCTAACACGCTCACGCACGCCTGCTGGAAGTCCAAGCCCCTCGCCCACAAAACCTCCTTTTCCCCCTCTCTTCAACCTTTTCAAGGACGACCCCTACCCGGCCTTCCTTCCCATACAGATTTATACGCTCTTCATGTCATTCTACTTTGATCCATTCTCTCTAAATGACCAAACCACCTCAACAACCCCTCTTCTGCCCTCTGACTAATACTTTTATTAACTCCACACCTTCTCATAATTTCCACACTCCGAATTTTCTACATAATATTTACACCACACATTGCCCTTAAACAGGACATCTCCACTGCCTCCAACCGTCTCCTCCCTGCTACATTTACCACCCAAGCTTCACACCCATATAAGAGTGTTGGTACTACTATACTTTCATACATTCCCTTCTTTGCCTCCAATAGATAGCGTTTTTTGACTCCACATATACCTCAACGCACCACTCACCTTTTTTCCCTCATCAATTCTATGATTAACCTCATCCTTCATAAATCCATCCGCTGACACGTCAACTCCCAAGTATCTGAAAACATTCACTTCTTCCATACTACTCCTCCCCAATTTGATATTCAATTTTTCTTTATCTAAATCATTTGATACCCTCATCACCTTACTCTTTTCTATGTTCACTTTCAACTTTCTACCTTTACACACATTCTCAAACTCATCCACTAACCTTTGCAATTTTTCTTTAGAATCTCCCATAAGCACAGTATCATCAGCGAAAAGTAACTGTGTCAAGTCCCATTTTGAATTTGATTCCCCATAATTTAATCCTACCCCTCTCCCGAACACCCTAGCATTTACTTCCTTTACACCCCCATCTATAAATATATTAAACAACCATGGTGACATTACACATCCCTGTCTAAGACCTACTTTTACTGGGAAGTAGTCTCCCTCTCTTTTTTTTTTTTTTTTTTTTTTTAATACGGGTTTGACAAGGTTAAGGATCCCTAACTTTATTGACAAGCTAAGAGCTGTTACCTACATCAGCTCATTTGAAAGCATTTTTATTGTTATGAGACATACAAGTAACAATAAAAATGTTTTCAAATGAGCTGATGTAGGTAACCGCTCTTATCTATCTATATATATATATATATATATATATATATATATATATATATATATATATATATATATATATATATATATATATATATATATATATATATATATATTCTGGGATGTAATGCAGCCGACAGAGAAGCGTCATCATAATAATAATATAATGAAGTTATCCGCTAAACCCTTTGGGTTTAGCGGGTTTTCTCTCACGTTATCCGCTAAACCCAAAGGGTTTAGCGGATAACGTGGGAAAAAAAGAGAGAGTGAGAGACCATTTCTAATAACAGGGTAATAAATAGTCTCGGTGTCCTCTCTAAATTATTATTTTTCTTTGCCTTTGATGTTGTGGTCACACTAACACCCAAGCAGGGGTCACACTAACACCCAGGCAGGGGTCACTAATACCCAGGCAGGGGTCACTAATACCCAGGCAGGGGTCACACTAACACACAAGCAGGGGTCACACTAACACCCAGGCAGGGGTCACTAATACCCAGGCAGGGGTCACACTAACACACAAGCAGGGGTCACACTAACACCCAGGCAGGGGTCACACTAACACCCAGGCAGGGGTCACACTAACACACAAGCAGGGGTCACACTAACACCCAGGCAGGGGTCACACTAACACACAAGCAGGGGTCACACTAACACCCAGGCAGGGGTCACACTAACACACAAGCAGGGGTCACACTAACACCCAGGCAGGGGTCACACTAACACACAAGCAGGGGTCACACTAACACCCAGGCAGGGGTCACACTAACACCCAGGCAGGGGTCACTAATACCCAGGCAGGGGTCACACTAACACCCAGGCAGGGGTCACTAATACCCAGGCAGGGGTCACACTAACACACAAGCAGGGGTCACACTAACACCCAGGCAGGGGTCACACTAACACACAAGCAGGGGTCACACTAACACCCAGGCAGGGGTCACACTAACACACAAGCAGGGGTCACACTAACACCCAGGCAGGGGTCACACTAACACCCAGGCAGGGGTCACACTAACACACAAGCAGGGGTCACACTAACACCTAGGCAGGGGTCACACTAACACACAAGCAGGGGTCACACTAACACACAAGCAGGGGTCACACTAACACACAAGCAGGGGTCACACTAACACCCAGGCAGGGGTCACACTAACACACAAGCAGGGGTCACACTAACACCCAGGCAGGGGTCACACTAACACACAAGCACGGGTCACACTAACACCCAGGGGTCACACTAACACCCAGGGGGGTCACACTAACACACAAGCAGGGGTCACACTAACACCCAGGCAGGGGTCACACTAACACACAAGCACGGGTCACACTAACACCCAGGCAGGGGTCACACTAACACACAAGCAGGGGTCACACTAACACCCAGGCAGGGGTCACACTAACACACAAGCAGGGGTCACACTAACACCCAGGCAGGGGTCACACTAACACACAAGCAGGGGTCACACTAACACACAAGCAGGGGTCACACTAACACAAGCAGGGGTCACACTAACACCCAAGCAGGGGTCACACTAACACCCAGGCAGGGGTCACACTAACACACAAGGAGGGGTCACACTAACACCCAGCAGGGGTCACACTAACACACAAGCAGGGATCACACTAACACACAAGCAGGGGTCACACTAACACACAAGCAGGGGTCACACTAACACACAAGCAGGGGTCACACTAACACCCAAGGCAGGGGTCACACTAACACACAAGCAGGGGTCACACTAACACCCAGGGGGTCACACTAACACACAAGCAGGGGTCACACTAACACACAAGCAGGGATCACACTAACACACAAGCAGGGGTCACACTAACACACAAGCAGGGGTCACACTAACACACAAGCAGGGGTCACACTAACACACAAGCAGGGGTCACACTAACACCCAAGCAGGGGTCACACTAACACACAAGCAGGGGTCACACTAACACACAAGCAGGGGTCACACTAACACACAAGCAGGGGTCACACTAACACACAAGCAGGGGTCACACTAACACCCAAGCAGGGGTCACACTAACACCCAAGCAGGGGTCACACTAGCACCCAAGCAGGGGTCACACTAACACCCAAGCAGGGGTCACACTAACACCCAAGCAGGGGTCACACTAACACCCAAGCAGGGGTCACACTAACACCCAAGCAGGGGTCACACTAACACCCAAGCAGGGGTCACACTAACACCCAAGCAGGGGTCACACTAACACCCAAGCAGGGGTCACACTAACACCCAAGCAGGGGTCACACTAACACCCAAGCAGGGGTCACACTAACACCCAAGCAGGGGTCACACTAACACCCAAGCAGGGGTCACAATAACACCCAAGCAGGGGTCACACTAACACCCAGGCAGGGGTCACACTAACACCCAGGCAGGGGTCACACTAACACACAAGCAGGGGTCACACTAACACACAAGCAGGGGTCACACTAACACCCAAGCAGGGGTCACACTAACACACAAGCAGGGGTCACACTAACACCCAAGCAGGGGTCACACTAACACCCAAGCAGGGGTCACACTAACACCCAAGCAGGGGTCACAATAATACCCAGGCAGGGGTTACACTAACATCCAAGCAGGGGTCACACTAATACCCAGGCAGGGGTCACACTAACACCCAAGCAGGGGTCACAATAATACCCAGGCAGGGGTTACACTAACACCCAGGCAGAGGTCACACTAACACCCAGGCAGGGTCACAATAACACCCAGGCAGTGGTCACAACACTCAGGCAGGGGTCACACTAACACCCAGGCAACAAGGCACGGTGTTCCCTCTTTTTTATGTTCTTCTCACCTATTTGTACTCATGGCTGCAGGTGTTGAATCATAGCTCCTGGCCCCGTCTCTTCACTGGTCGCTACTAGGTAAATTCTCTTCCTCCTTCACGCGTGTGTGTGTGTGTGTGTGTGTGTGTGTGTGTACTCGCCTATTTGTGGTTCCAGGGGTCGAGTCTTAGCTCATGGCCCCCGCCTCTTCACTGGTTGCTACTGGGTCCTCTCTCTCCCTGCTCCATGAGCTTTATCAAACTTCCTCTTATAACTATGTATGGTTCCCGCCTCCACTACATCACTTTCTAGACTATTCCACTGCCTGACAACTCTATGACTGAAGAAATACTTCCTAACATCCCTTTGACTCATCTGGGTCTTGAACTTCCAACTGTGACCTCTTGTTTCTGTGTCCCATCCCTGGAACATCCTGTCTTTGTCCACCTTGTCTATTCCGCGCAATATTTTATATGTCGTTATCATGTCTCCCCTGACCCTCTTGTCCTCCAGTGTCGTCAGGCCGATTTCCCTTAACCTTTCTTCGTAGGACATTCCCCTTAGCTCTGAAACTAACCTTGTCGCAAACCTTTGCACTTTCTCTAATTTCTTGACGTGTTTGATGAAGTGTGAGTTTCAAACAGGTGCTGCATTCTCCAGTATGGGCCTGACGTACACGGTGTACAGTGTCTTGAACGATTCCTTACTAAGGTATCGGAACGCTGTTCTCAGGTTTGCCAGGCGCCCATATGCTGTAGCAGTTATCTGGTTGATGTGTGCTTCCGGAGACATGCTCGGTGTTATACTCACCCCAAGATCTTTCTCCTTGAGCGAGGTTTGCAGTCTTTGGCTACCTAGCCTATACTCCGTCTGCGGTCTTTGTGCCCTTCCCCGATCTTCATGACTTTGCATTTGGCGGGGTTAAGTTCGAGAAGCCAGTTGCTGGACCACGTGTCCAGTCTGTCCAGGTCTCTTTGCAGTCCTGCCTGATCCTCATCTGATTTAATTCTCCTCATTAACTTCACATCATCTGCGAACAGGGACACCTCTGAGTCTAACCCTTCCATCATGTCGTTCACATATACCAAAAATAGCACTGGTCCTAGGACCGACCCCTGTGGGACCCCGCTCGTCACAGGTGCCCACTGTGTGTGTGTGTGTGTGTGTGTGTGTGTGTGTGTGTGTGTGTGTGTGTGTGCGTGTATGTGTATGTGTATGTGTATGTGTGTGTGTGTGTGTGTGTGTGTGTGTGTGTGTGTGTGTGTGTGTGTGTGTGCGTGTGCGTGCGTGCGTGTGTGTGCCTATGGAACGGGTGCGTATGTGATGTGTATTCGTGTGGTATGTGCTGCATGCGGTGGGAATATTCGCGTGTGGTATGTACGTATGTGTGCAGTGTGTACACAGGTCCATGTGTTCACCAGAAGCAGCTGGACTACTAGGGCATTTGTGGTGGCAGCTGGACCACCAGGGCCATGTGGTGGCGGCTGGGCCACCAATGCCATGTGGTGGCAGCTGGACCACCAGGGCCATGTGGTGGCAGCTGGACCACCAACCCCATGTGGTGGCAGCTGGACCACCAGGGCCATGTGGTGGCAGCTAAATCACCAGGGCCATGTGGTGGCAGCTGGACCACCAAGGCCATGTGATGGCAGCTGGACCACAAGGGCCATGTGGTGGCAGCTTGACCACCAGGGTCAAGTGGTGGCAGCTGGACCACCAGGGTCATGTGGTGGGAGCTGGACCACCATGGCCATGTGGTGGCAGCTAGACCACAAGGGTCATGTGATGGCAGCTAGACCACCAAGGTCGTGTGTTGGGAGCTGGACCACCAGGGTCATGTGGTGGCAGCTGGACCACCAGGGTCATGTGGTGGCAGCTGGACCACCAGGGTCATGTGGTGGCAGCTGAACCACCAGGGTCATGTGGTGGCTGCTGGACCACCAGCGTCATGTGGCGGCAGCTGGACCACCAGGGTCATGTGGTGGCAGCTGGACCACCAGAGTCATGTGGTGGCAGCTGGACCACCAGGGTCATGTGGCGGCAACTGGACCACCAGGGTCTTGTGGTGGCAGCTGGACCACCAGGGTCATGTGGTGGGAGGTGGACCTCCAGGGTCATGTGGCGGCAGCTGGTCCACCAGGGTCATGTGGTGGGAGGTGGACCACTAGGGCCATGTGGTGGCAGCTGGTCCACCAGGGTCATGTGGTGGGAGGTGGACCACCAGGGTCATGTGGTGGCAGCTGGTCCAACAATGTCATGTGGTGGGAGGTGGACCACCAGGGTCATGTGGTGGCAGCTGGACCACCAGGGTCATGTGGCGGCAGCTAGACCACCAGGGTCATGTGGTGGCAGCTGGACCACCATGGTCATGTGGTGGCAGCTGGACCACCAGGGTCATGTGGTGGCAGCTGGACCACCAGGGTCATGTGGTGGCAGCTGGACCACCAGGGTCATGTGGCGGCAGCTGGACCACAAGGGTCATGTGGTGGCAGCTGGACCACCAGGGTCATGTGGTGGCAGCTGGACCACCAGGGTCATGTGGTGGCAGCTGGACCACCAGGGTCATGTGGTGGCAGCTGGACCACCAGGGTCATGTGGTAGCAGCTGGACCACCAGGGTCATGTGGTGGCAGCTGGACCACCAGGGTCATGTGGCAGCTGGACCACCAGGGTCATGTGGTAGCAGCTGGACCACCAGGGTCATGTGGTGGCAGCTGGACCACCAGGGTCATGTGGTGGCAGCTGGACCACCAGGGTCATGTGGTGGCAGCTGGACCACCAGGGTCATGTGGTGGCAGCTGGACCACCAGGGTCATGTGGTGGCAGCTGGACCACCAGGGTCATGTGGTGGCAGCTGGACCACCAGGGTCATGTGGTAGCAGCTGGACCACCAGGGTCATGTGGTGGCAGCTGGACCACCAGGGTCATGTGGTGGCAGCTGGACCACCAGGGTCATGTGGTGGCAGCTGGACCACCAGGGTCATGTGGTGGCAGCTGGACCACCATGGTCATGTGGTGGCAGCTGGACCACCAGGGTCATGTGGTGGCAGCTGGACCACCAGGGTCATGTGGTGGCAGCTGGACCACCAGGGTCATGTGGCGGCAGCTGGACCAGGGTCATGTGGTGGCAGCTGGACCACCAGGGTCATGTGGTGGCAGCTGGACCACCAGGGTCATATGGAGGCAGCTGGACCACCAGGGTCATGTGGTGGCAGCTGGACCACCAGGGTCATGTGGTAGCAGCTGGACCACCAGGGTCATGTGGTAGCAGCTGGACCACCAGGGTCATGTGGTGGCAGCTGGACCACCAGGGTCATGTGGTAGCAGCTGGACCACCAGGGTCATGTGGTGGCAGCTGGACCACCAGGGTCATGTGGTAGCAGCTGGACCACCAGGGTCATGTGGTGGCAGCTGGACCACCAGGGTCATGTGGTAGCAGCTGGACCACCAGGGTCATGTGGTGGCAGCTGGACCACCAGGGTCATGTGGTGGCAGCTGGACCACCAGGGTCATGTGGTGGCAGCTGGACCACCAGGGTCATGTGGTAGCAGCTGGACCACCAGGGTCATGTGGTGGCAGCTGAACCACCAGGGTCATATGGAGGCAGCTGAACCACCAGGGTCATGTGGTGGCAGCTGGACCACCAGGGTCATGTGGTGGCAGCTGGACCACCAGGGTCATGTGGTGGCAGCTGGACCACCAGGGTCATGTGGTGGCAGCTGGACCACCAGGGTCATGTGGTGGCAGCTGGACCACCAGGGTCATGTGGTGGCAGCTGGACCACCAGGGTCATGTGGTGGCAGCTGGACCACCAGGGTCATGTGGTGGCAGCTGGACCACCAGGGTCATGTGGTGGCAGCTGGACCACCAGGGTCATGTGGTGGCAGCTGGACCACCAGGGTCATGTGGTGGCAGCTGGACCACCAGGGTCATGTGGTGGCAGCTGGACCACCAGGGTCATGTGGTGGCAGCTGGACCACCAGGGTCATATGGAGGCAGCTGGACCACCAGGGTCATGTGGTGGCAGCTGGACCACCAGGGTCATGTGGTGGCAGCTGGACCACCAGGGTCATATGGAGGCAGCTGGACCACCAGGGTCATGTGGTGGCAGCTGGACCACCAGGGTCATGTGGTGGCAGCTGGACCACCAGGGTCATGTGGTGGCAGCTGGACCACCAGGGTCATGTGGTGGCAGCTGGACCACCAGGGTCATGTGGTGGCAGCTGGACCACCAGGGTCATGTGGTGGCAGCTGGACCACCAGGGTCATGTGGTGGCAGCTGGACCACCAGGGTCATGTGGTGGCAGCTGGACCACCAGGGTCATGTGGTGGCAGCTGGACCACCAGGGTCATATGGAGGCAGCTGGACCACCAGGGTCATGTGGTGGCAGCTGGACCACCAGGGTCATATGGAGGCAGCTGGACCACCAGGGTCATATGGAGGCAGCTGGACCACCAGGGTCATGTGGTGGCAGCTGGACCACCAGGGTCATATGGAGGCAGCTGGACCACCAGGGTCATGTGGTGGCAGCTGGACCACCAGGGTCATGTGGTGGCAGCTGGACCACCAGGGTCATGTGGTGGCAGCTGGACCACCAGGGTCATGTGGTGGCAGCTGGACCACCAGGGTCATGTGGTGGCAGCTGGACCACCAGGGTCATGTGGTGGCAGCTGGACCACCAGGGTCATGTGGTGGCAGCTGGACCACCAGGGTCATGTGGTGGCAGCTGGACCACCAGGGTCATGTGGTGGCAGCTGGACCACCAGGGTCATGTGGTGGCAGCTGGACCACCAGGGTCATGTGGTGGCAGCTGGACCACCAGGGTCATATGGAGGCAGCTGGACCACCAGGGTCATGTGGTGGCAGCTGGACCACCAGGGTCATGTGGTGGCAGCTGGACCACCAGGGTCATGTGGTGGCAGCTGGACCACCAGGGTCATGTGGTGGCAGCTGGACCACCAGGGTCATGTGGTGGCAGCTGGACCACCAGGGTCATGTGGTGGCAGCTGGACCACCAGGGTCATGTGGTGGCAGCTGGACCACCAGGGTCATGTGGTGGCAGCTGGACCACCAGGGTCATGTGGTGGCAGCTGGACCACCAGGGTCATGTGGTGGCAGCTGGACCACCAGGGTCATGTGGTGGCAGCTGGACCACCAGGGTCATGTGGTGGCAGCTGGACCACCAGGGTCATGTGGTGGCAGCTGGACCACCAGGGTCATGTGGTGGCAGCTGGACCACCAGGGTCATGTGGTGGCAGCTGGACCACCAGGGTCATGTGGTGGCAGCTGGACCACCAGGGTCATGTGGTGGCAGCTGGACCACCAGGGTCATGTGGTGGCAGCTGGACCACCAGGGTCATGTGGTGGCAGCTGGACCACCAGGGTCATGTGGTGGCAGCTGGACCACCAGGGTCATGTGGTGGCAGCTGGACCACCAGGGTCATGTGGTAGCGATGGTCCTGCCTCACCCTTGTAGTGTTATTTTCTAAAGCATTATCTCCTAATTAAATAATGTGAGAGGGCGCCAGGTAATGGATTTTACATGATTTATGAAGCAGGGGACGACAACCAGTGCAACCCCCACCAACCATGACAGGGGGAGGCAGGGAGGGTGGCAGGGAGGATGGCATGGAGGGCGGCAGAGAGTGTGGCAGGGAGAATGGCAGGGAGAGGAGGAAGAAACAGATTTGACAGACAGAAATCGGCGGTGGTGAGAGTACTTTGTGGTTATTGGGAGGGAGAAAGCGAGGGTAGGTGGGAGGGAGAGTT
Organism: Cherax quadricarinatus; assembly: GCF_038502225.1. NCBI lineage: Eukaryota > Metazoa > Arthropoda > Malacostraca > Decapoda > Parastacidae > Cherax > Cherax quadricarinatus. The sequence continues at coordinate 4,763,406 of NC_091321.1, forward strand.
TGAGGGAAGGTGGGAGGGAGAGAGAGAGGGAAGGTGGTAGGGAGAGAGAGAGGGAAGGTGGGAGGGAGAGAGAGAGGGAAGGTGGGAGGGAGAGAGAGAGGGAAGGCGGGAGGGAGAGAGAGGGAGGGAAGGTGGGAAAAAGAGTAGGAGGGAAGGTGGGAGGGAGAGTTGGAGGGAAGGTGGGAGGGAGAGAGGGAGGGAGGGAAGGTAGGAGAGAGAGTAGGAGGGAAGATGGAAGGGAGGGAAGGTGGGAGAGATAGTAGGAGGGAAGGTGGGAGAGAGAGTAAGAGGGAAATTGGGAGGGAGGGAAGGTAGGAGAGAGAGTAGGAGGGAAGGTGGGAGGGAGACAGGAAGGGAAGGTGGGAGAGAGAGTAGGAGAGAAGGTGGGAGGGAGACAGGGAGGGAAGGTGGGAGGGAGAGAGGGAGGGAAGGTGGGAGAGAGAGTAGGAGGGAAGGTGGGAGGGAGAGTAGGAGGGAAGGTGGGAGGGAGAGAGGGAGGGAAGGTGGGAGAGAGTAGGAGGGAAGGTGGGAGGGAGAGTAGGAGGGAAGGTGGGAGAGAGAGTAGGAGGGAAGGTGGGAGAGAGAGTAGGAGGGAACCTGGTTACCTGGAGGTTATTCCGGGGATCAACGCCCCCGCGGCCCGGCCCATTACCAGGCCTCCCGATGGATCAGGGCCTGATCAAATAGGCTGTTAATGCTGGCCGCACGCAGTCCAACGTACGAGCCACAGCCCGGCTGATCCGGCACTGACTTTAGGTATCTGTCCAGCTCTCTCTTGAAGGCAGCCAGGGGCTTATTGGTAATTCCCCTAATGCTTGATAGGAGGCTGTTGAACAGTTTTGGGCCCCGGACACTTATGGTGTTTTCCCTTAGTGTACCAATGGCGCCCCTACTTTTTATTGGGGGCATTTTGCATCGCCTGCCCAGTCTTTTACTTTCGTAGGGAGTGATTTCTGTGTGCAGATTTGGGACCATTCCTTCCAGGATTTTCCAAGTGTAGATTATGATATATCTCTCTCTCCTGCGTTCCAACGAGTACAAGTCAAGTGCTTCCAAGCGTTCCCAGTAGTTAAGGTGCTTGACAGAACTTATACGTGCAGTAAAGGATCTCTGTACACTCTCTAGATCTGCGATTTCACCTGCTTTGAATGGAGATGTTAATGTACAGCAGTATTCCAGTCTAGAGAAAACAAGTGATTTGAAAAGGATCATCATTGGCTTGGCATCTCTCGTTTTGAAAGTTCTCATTATCCATCCTATCATTTTCTTTGCACGTGCGATCGTGGCACTGTTGTGATCCTTTAAAGTGAGATCCTCAGACATTACTACTCCCAGGTCCCTTACATTATTTTTCCGCTCTATTGTATGGCCGGAGTCAGTAGTATACTCTGTTCTAGTTATCTCCTCCAGTTTCCCATAACAGAGTAGTTGGAATTTGTCCTCATTGAACATCATATTGTTTACCGTTGCCCACTGGAAAACTTTGTTTATATCTTCTTGGAGGTTAACCGCGTCCTCAGCAGATGACAGCCTCATGCAGATCCTAGTATCATCCGCAAAGGATGATACGGTGCTGTGGTGTATATCTCTGTCTATGTCTGATGTGAGGATAAGGAATAAGATGGGGGCGAGTACTGTGCCTTGTGGAACAGAGCTCTTCACTATGGCGGCCTCCGATTTAACTATGTTGACCACTACTCTTTGTGTTCGTTTTGTTAGGAAGTTGAAGATCCATCTTCCCACTTTCCCAGTTATTCCTTTAGCACGTATTTTATGGGCTATTACGCCATGATCGCATTTGTCAAATGCTTTTGCAAAGTCTGTGTATATTATATCTGCATTCTGATTTTCTTCCAGTGCATCCAAGGCCATGTCATAGTGATTCAGTAGTTGTGAGAGGCAGGAGCGACCTGCCCTGAACCCATGTTGCCCTGGATTGTGTAGATTTTGGGAATCCAGGTGATTTGCAATCCTGTTTCTTAGCACTCTTTCAAAGATTTTTATGATGTGGGACGTCAGAGCTATTGGTCTATAGTTCTTAGCTAATGCTTTGCTGCCACCTTTATGGAGTGGGGGCTATATCCGTTGTTTTAAGTGACTGTGGAATTTCACCCATGTCCAAGCTCCTCCTCCATAGTGTACTTAGGGCACGCGAGAGGGGTTTCTTGCAGTTCTTAATGAAAACAGAGTTTCACGAGTCTGGGCCCGGGGCTGAGTGCATAGGCATGTTGTCAATGGCTTTTTCGAAATCTATCGGAGTTAGGGTAATGTCGGAAATCTGGCATACATTTATGGAGTTTTGAGGCTCATTCATGAAGAAATCATTTGGGTCGTCGATCCTAAGACCGATTAGTGGTTCACTAAACACTTTATCACAGACGCTGTGACCCCAATGGGTTTAGAGCTTCCCTTGTATATAATAATAATAATAATAATAATAATAATAATAATAATAATAATAATAATAATAATAATAACAACCTTGGCTACACCTACAGTGTGCTGCTACCCTCTTCCGTACGATAGTTACGTCGTGGGAACACCTACTGTTTCCTGGTTATATTCCATCACCAGTCATTTAGGCTGTTTTTCACCTCTACACCACCAGTCAATGATGCTTTAATAACCAAAATATGAATTTTCTGAGTGCATATGCACTGAGAGAATCTTTCAGTGTATATACACTGAGAGATACGTTGTATATACACAAAGATAGTGTATATACCCTGAGAGATAGATCGTATATACACTGAGAGATAACTCTGGGTGTGTATAACTATATCGTCCCAGAGATGACGGAAAGATGGGCGAGGATGATGTAAAGATAATAACTAGAATAATTCCTACCAACATAAGACGTCACAGTATGTCGCGGTTTCTTATTAATGTAAATAAGATAAGAGAATTTCTCAAGACATTCTAAATTATCTTCCAAGAGATCCAACAATGATAAATTTGTGTATGTTGTGCAGTTTTAAAAATAGGTTAGACAAATACATGAGTGGGTGTGAGTTGGTCTGATGCAGTGCTCCTTCCTTCTTAAGCGGATGTGACTTGGACCTGACTAGCTTAGGCTAGTAGGTGACTTGTACCTGCCTGACATGGGCCAATAGAAACGTAGGCGAAACTTTTCATCAATAATGATACCTAACTGTTCCACATGTGTCTAAATCTTCAAGTTGTCGGTATTTTATACCATTTTCAGTATGGGTCGGTAGGCCTGGAGGTTACCTGGAGGTTATTCCGGGGATCAACGCCCCCGCGGCCCGGTCCATGACCAGGCCTCCCGATGGATCAGGCCCTGATCAACTACGCTGTTACTGCTGGCCTGTGGCAGTGTTCCTTCTTTCTTATGTATAAGCCGTAGTGAAAAGAATGAATTTTTTTTTTTCATATTTAGGCCTGTCACCCTACCTACGGGCCCTCCCGTAGTTCAGGCCTATCCCCTGCCTAAGGCCTATTTTATGGCTTGGGCCTAGTTAGTAATCAAGAGATACTGGAGGAGTGTTGACCTTAATCACTGTTGGCCCCTCCATCCCTCCCCCTAGCCACTAACTACCCAACGAGGTGATTCACAGCCCAACCTGAAATATTTACCAATAGGATGTTAAAGGTGTCGCGTAGTCACAATTAGGTGCGATAATCCTGCTTAACGAGTACCACCGATAAACCTTACTTCAAGACAGCTTCATGGTATTTTTATGTGACACAGCGAAGCTTGTGTGAGGTATGTGTGTACTCACACCCGTGATAGGTCTTTGCTACCTAAAATTTTAACATATGGCAGTTAACTTAGGTTATTTTAACTTAGATTAGATTAGGTTAGTTTGAGTTAGCTCAGGATAGCTAAGGTTGGATTAGCTTAGCTTCGTTTAGGCTAGGCCATGTTAGCTTGAGTTAGCCTAGGTTAGGTTAGGTTAAAGATTGAGACACTTATGCAATATATGGGAATCTTTATTGAGGAAACGTTTCGCCACACAGTGGCTTCATCAGTCCAATACAAAGAAGAAAGGTGTAAGGAGAGGAGGAGTTTGAGGTAATCAGTCCCTCAGCCTGGAGTCGATGTGTTCAGTCCATAAATCTTGTAGAATGTACAGCATAGGGCCGTAGACATGGCTTATATACTGTAGTCAGGTGAGGTGAAGCCTCCCCGACTGTGTGGCGAAACGTTTCCTCAATAAAGATTCCTATATGTTGCATAAGTGTCTCAATCTTCAATTTGTAGGTTTTCAAAACCATTCATCACATAGGTTAGGTTAGTTTGGTGCGGCTTATGGCCTGCCAAACTACACATACAAATATACGCAGTGATATACAATACCGAAAGTTAATGAATTAGACACATGCAACATCTGGGGATCATTATTTTGTAGACGTTTCGCCCTTCAGTGGCTGGTTACCTGGAGGTTATTCCGGGGATCAACGCCCCCGCTGCCCGGTCCATGACCAGGCCTCCCGGTAGATCAGGGCCTGATCGACCAGGCTGTTACTGCTGGCCGCACGCAGTCCAACGTACGAGTCACAGCCCAGCTGATCCGGCATTGACTTTAGGTATCAGTCCAGCTCTCTATTGAAGGCAGTCAGGGGTTTATTGGTAATTCCCTTAATGCTTGATGGGAGGCTGTTGAACAGTCTTGGGCCCCGGACACTTATGGTGTTTTCTCTTAGTGCACCAATGGCGCCCCTACTTTTAATTGGGGGCATTTTGCATCGCCTGCCCAGTCTTTTACTTTCGTAGGGAGTGATTTCTGTGTGCAGATTCGGGACCATTCCTTCCAGGATTTTCCAAGTGTAGATTATGATATATCTCTCCCTCCTGCGTTCCAACAAGTACAAGTCAAGTGCTTCCAAGCGTTGCCAGTAGTTAAGGTGCTTGACAGAACTTATACGTGCAGTAAAGGATCTCTGTACACTCTCTAGATCTGCGATTTCACCTGCTTTGAATGGAGATGTTAATGTACAGCAGTATTCCAGCCTAGAGAGAACAGGTGATTTGAAAAGGATCATCATTGGCTTGGCATCTCTCGTTTTGAAAGTTCTCATTATCCATCCTATCATTTTCTTTGCACGTGCGATCGTGGCACTGTTGTGATCCTTGAAAGTGAGATCCTCAGACATTACTACTCCCAGGTCCCTTACATTATTTTTCCGCTCTATTGTATTGTCAGTCTGTAGTATACTCTGTTCTAGTTATTATCTCCAGTTTTCCATAACAGAGTAGTTGGAATTTGTCCTCATTGAACATCATATTGTTTACCGTTGCCCACTGGAAAACTTTGTTTATATCTTCTTGGAGGTTAACCGCGTCCTCAGCAGATGACAGCCTCATGCAGATCCTAGTATCATCCGCAAAGGATGATACGGTGCTGTGATGTATATCTCTGTCTATGTCTGATATGAGGATAAGGAATAAGATGGGGGCGAGTACTGTGCCTTGTGGAACAGAGCTCTTCACTATGGCAGCCTCCGATTTAACTCTGTTGACCACTACTCTTTGTGTTCGATTTGTTAGGAAGTTGAAGATCCATCTCCCCACTTTCCCAGTTATTCCTTTAGCACGTATTTTATGGGCTATTACGCCATGATCGCATTTGTCAAATGCGTTTGCAAAGTCTGTGTATATTACATCTGCATTCTGATTTTCTTCCAGTGCATCCAAGGCTGAGGGAATGATTACCTCATCTTCTACTGTATTTTGTATATCATTCTGAGTGGCCGAGGGACTGATTACCTCCTTTTCTACAAAGTTCCGTATGTGTCCTTGTATTGTACTGATAAAGGAACTGGTTGGCGAAACGTCTACAAGATAAAGATATGAAGATGTTGCACATGTGTCTGATTCATAAACAAAAATATACACACATATACTAAGCAAATATACACACATACACACAGGCGCGCGCGCGTACTAGGAAACTACTTACAAAATTATTATAGCCTTTCAGATGGCTGAAAGAATAAAACAAGGCTAGGCAGACTGCATCTTTGTTGACTGTCATAAAGTATTCGACACTGTATCACCAGATACTGACCCAGAAAGTGGACGTGTGAACAGGGGTGAAGGGAAGAGTCACTCGGTGGTTCAGTATCAAAGGTTAGGTTAGGTAAGGTCTGTCAGGAAACAGGACAAGTGTTTCCTGGCGCAGGTTTTAACATATGATGATCCGCCATTGAAGCTTTTGGTCATCTGAACGAAGCTTTCCGCTGGCTTACTGGTCCGCCCCCTTTAAAAATTATGGCTATTATAACCATTTTTTCATTCAATATCAAAGAGTACCCGAAACAAGTAACTAGCGGTGAGGTGTGAAGCAACAGTGAGAGTGGGGGTTCCCCATGGATCACTGCTGGGACTTACCTTGTTTCCGGTGCAAGTAAACGACCCACTAAATGGAGTAGCCTCACGTCACTGTTCAGAGGTAATGTAAGGATGACGGGAAAATTTTTTTTGAACGAGGAATGAAAGAAACTGCAGGGTGTCTTGGTGTCAAGAATGGTCCAGTAAGTGGATGGTGATGTTAATCTCGGACTGGTGCAAGGTTTTGAAGATGATCGTCCCGGGACTGTGGATGACGACGTGTTACCTGGGATGGGAGCATCTTCAGGATTTGGACAAAAAAAACTGCCGCTTGATTGTGGTCATCACACCTCACCTCTCCTGAAGCGCACACACACACACACACCAGATAACATCGGCGGTGTCTTGCACGACCGGCAAATGTAAGAATGGCCTTCAGATACCTAAATAGGAAATCATTCAAGATGCTACACACCACGCATGTTGGACCAATCTCTGAGTATGCAGCCCTGCCTTGTCCACACCTAGTCAACCACATAAGCACCGGAGCTGAGGGACTTGACTTACGAGGAAAGGCTTAAGAAGTTGAACCTCACACATGGGCATTGAGAGGGTGGACAAGGACTCACTGTTCCACATGAGAGGAACTAAAATTGAAAGCAGAACTGATGAAGTCCAAGAAGCTGAGAACCAACTATGCGGTTGATTTAATTCTGAGAGACGGGGACATGAACTGGAGCCTTCAAGCCTTTTCCCACACAGACACGGCTCTGTGAGTACACACACACACACAGTACACGAGATGTAAGATCAGACTGATAAGAAAGAATATAAGAAAGGAGGAGCACTGCAGCAAGCAGGCCTATTGGTCCATGCTAGCCAGGTGTAACAAGCAGAGCACAACGAAGGTCAGTGTTTAGGCCCGTATTGTTCCAGAGTCATGCAAATATCCAACCTGGGAGGATATATTTCCGCATGTCAGTGCTCGTGTAAAATGCAAAAGTAATAAGTAGAGAGGTGGAGAACAAGTCCGTAGGAGCTGGAGAAACTGCAGGAATAATCAAGCAAATGACTCTGAGTTTAACCTCTGGACTCTTTACCCCTGTTGGTGACTTGATAAAGCTCACTGTGTGGGCGAAACGTAGTCAATAATAGATGGCATTATACTGCATTTGTGCTTATTTTTCCATCGTGTCGGTGTTTTATACCATTTATCTCCAACCTCCGGACATTCAAAATATTAGACCTGGGTGCTGGTGGGGGAGACCTGAGGTAAACATCTCAGTGTATGAGTCAAAGAAACCGTAATAAACACCTGTAACTCTTTTGTCGCGATAAAGGCGAGGATTCGAACTAAGGAAAGCATAAAGCGAGGCCTGGTTGGTAGCGTAGTTCAGTTTGATTATACTGTCCCTATCCCGTTCGCAACCCCACATTTCTTTCGAAAAATTCTCGGCATGTACATACCCCAAATGACGCAGAGATAAGGAATAGCGATGTACGAAAGGTTAGCAAGCATCAGAAATAAAATTTAAAAAAATAAATAAGTAATTATTTAGACTTAAGGACATGAGAGCAGTTCTTGAGTCTGCAGTGCCACTGTGGGGCCCTTATTTTGTCAGCCTCATAAAGAATCTTCAGAAATTTCAAAGGATCGACGTAGCAAATATTAGAGCCTGTTGGTAAGACACATTGTGCAGCAGTTAAGTATCTTTATTAGGCAAAATTCAATTGCGCTTGTTATAGTAAGGTTAGGTAAGTTTTCTAAGGCACTTTTGGTACGAAATTATTAATTTTTACAGTAACATAAATAAAAAATGTCTTTAAACGTATAAGAGAAAATTATATATATATATATATATATATATATATATATATATATATATATATATATATATATATATATATATATATATATATATATATATATATATATATATGCAATAAGATCACAGTAAACAGGTGATTTCAAAATATGCAAAACAACCACTATGAAAGAATAGAGAAATTCCAAGCGCTTTCGTGACCACTCACATTATCAAGGAACTATGAAAGTGAAACATCCAAGGAAGCCGGACCCCTTATATAGCTTCCTTGGATGCTTCACTTTCATAGTTCCTTGATAATGTGAGTAGTCACGAAAGCGCTTGGAATTTCTCTATTCTTTCATAGTGGTTGTTTTGCATATACACACACACACACACACACACACACACACACACACACACACACACACACACACACACACACACGCACGCAATAAGATCACAGCAAACAGGTGCAAAACAACTACTGTGAAAAAATAGTGAACTTTCGAGCACTTTCATGATTTCTCGCATTATCAAGGAACTGATAATGTGAGTCTTGAAGTTTTGAAGACTACGGTGCTCTTCATCAACTCTAAGGCTGAGGGACTGACTACCTCATCTTTTGTACATAATTCGTCTTTCTTCACATTATGTCCTTGTATTGACAAAGCTACTAATTGTCGAAAACTCTACAAATAAAGATACCCAGATGTTGCACATGTGTCTAATTTTCATCTTGTCGGTATTGTATACCATTCATGTACAATGTGTACTGCAGCATGACTGAACGTCTGTGATCGATAAGGAGAGGTAGGACAAAAAAAAAAAAAACTGCACTGTGTCAGGTAATAGTAGCAACCCCAGTATCTGCCTCAGTGCTGGAGGCAATGTTGTTGGGAAGTGTAGGAGTGAGGAGTTGCTTTGTCAACAGGGTAATATTTGTGCTAGTCCATTTATAGACAAGCTCCATGGCCAAGCCTTAAGTCACGTGGCCTGGCCATATCGCCTGGTACATTCGTTTTCGTCTCACTTGTTGAAGTTCATTGGTTCGAACCTTAAGTTACGTGACCCCCGTTTGAACCACACACTTAGGCTCTAGCCCTCTCCCTTACTCTCGACCAGGCCTAGCAGACGGGCAGATGTGGATAGGTTAGGCTCTGCCACGATTATCAATACAGCGCTTTGGATGCAGGAAAAAAGTCACAACCTAAAATAACCTAGCCTAACCTGACCTGAATGGTGACCTCTTTTCCAGTGGCTTTTTTCCTAGCCAAAATTGTGACTTATTTTCTGTGACTTTTTTCCTATGATTTTTTTCCTAACACCCAGCGCCTCTATAACAGTTAAACAGTTGTTTCCTTGCTGCCATTACTTGGTAGCAAGGAACCTTTTAACAGCTTACCACACACTGGACATCTCTGAATTTCATTAAGTTGGGCATTAGAAGGACCTGCTTAATGTTGTTCTACAGCAGTAGTCTTACGTTCTTAAGTTTTTATATTCTGAAGGGGCGAACTGTGAGGATAAATGTTTGAGCTAGACCAACTGATACTGGAGGGTCATTGACCAAAGGGAGATATGATCATAACATAGCAAATACTCCAGGACATTAAGAGGGTAGAATAAGGATAGAGTATACACACATACATGCACACCCAGGAGCATAGACCCCTGCAACCACAGTTAGAGGAGTACACACACACACACACACACACACACACACACACACACACACACACACACACACATACAAAATACTGAGAGGAATTGACAAGGTGGACAAAGACAGGATGTTCCAGAGATGGGACACAGCAACAAGGGGACACATTTGGAAGTTGAAGACACAGATGAATCAAAGGGATGTTAGGAAGCACTTCTTCAGCCACAGAATAGTCAGGAAGTGGAATAGTTTGGGAAGCGATGTAGTGGAGGCAGGATCCATACATAGCTTTAAGCAGAGGTATGGTAAAGCTCACGGTTCAGGGAGAGTGACCTTGTAGCGACCAGTGAAGAGGCGGGGCCAGGAGCTTGGACTCGACCCCTGCAACCTCGACTAGGTGAGTACACACAGACACACACACCCACACACACACACACACACACTCACACACACTCACACACACTCACACACACACACAAGGGCTCCTCATTCCGCCCATAATTACTAGTGGATCTTGAAGCTTGAGGTTAATTAAGGAGAATTAGAGCATAGGGTTAATATTAAGGCTTAGTAGTGGTGAGGGGAGAGAGATGGGGGGGAGGGAGAAAGGGGACGGGAGGAAGGATGTGGGAAAGGAGAAGGATAGCTAGATGAGAGAGTGTGTGTACATGGGAAAATTGATAGCAGAGGACTTAAAGAGTCCACACCCAGACTATCTGCGGAAAAAACTACCTATTCCTATCTAGATCAGGGACTGTTCTGTATTATCTAGGTGTTTAAAACAAGAATAGTAAAGCAGAAGGCTCGCTCCCACCCTCCACCCACTGCCGGCACACAAGCAGGAAAGAAAGTATACCATTGTGCACCGGTGTTTACAGGTGGCGTGGAAGTTGATGGAAGACGCCGACTACAATAATCTCTACTTAGCACTGTTTCTATCATTACTACTCGTGTTATTTTACTGCCCACAACTGCTGCGACTGAGCCATCTACGAACCACTGTTGCGACTGAACCATCTGCGCATCGTAAAAGGACACAAGTGCAACTAATGTGACATTTTATTGTGGCAATGTTTCGCTCTCCAGGAGCTTTATCAAGCCATTAGGTAATGGCTTGATAAAGCTCCTGGAGAGCGAAACGTTGCCACAATAAAATGTCACATTAGTTGCACTTGTGTCCTTTTACTTTACATATTGTCGGTAATTCTACCAACTTTATTACCATCTGCTCATCACTGCTGCGACTGAACCATCTGCGCACCACTGCTGCGACTGAACCATCTGCACACCACTGTTGTGATTGACAACCATCTACTCCCACCACTACTACATTTAACTAAGTTAGTTCATGGTCAGAACTGTTCAGTCTGATGCAGCTGCTGAACAAACATCAAGACTCAGTTGATTGCAAATAGTCTCAGTGTTGTATCTGGTTGAATTTGCAAAGAGCTTGTCCAGCTCTTCACTGTTATTCTTGAGAATAGCATTGGGTGGGGGTGTGAGTTAGACCTGACTAGCTTGTGCTAGAGGGTCTGGTACCGTGCTCTTTCCTTAAGTGGATGTGACCTGACCTGACCAGGTTGGGTCATTGGCTTAAGCCAGTAGGAGACTTGGACCTACCTCGCATGGGCCAGTAGGCCTGTTGCAGTGTTCCTTCTTTCTTATGTTATGTTCTTATTTGTAGATGAAGAATGCTTAACAATTCGCAAACGGGCGAAATTTTAACAAACATTATCTCTCAGTCCACACCAGGATTTGAACCTGCACACACTGTATTCGAACCTGCATAGATCGTACAGGTTCGAATCCTGGTGCGGACTGAGAGATAATGTTAGATAGATGAGGAAATGTTGACTTTATTGTCATCGCGTTTACATCTTTAATGGGGAGTTTGTTATATTCTCTTACATTCACGTTGCATATTCTGCCCAGAAGTTTTATTCCACTGTTTCGAGATGGGATTGTATTTTCCCTTCAGATGCTTCTTCGTGTCTGAATATATCAAAACCGTTTAATATTTAAAAAGTTTGCATGAGAGAAAAGGTTAAGTTCTTTGAGTCTAGGTTCATTGAGCTGGCTTCTGAGTGATTATACGAGCCTGGTAGCTCTTCTCTGTACCCTCTCCAGTGATGGTACAATCCTGGTAGCTCTTCTCTGTATCCTCTCCAGTGATTGAGAGGGTACAACCAGAGCCGGGCAGTGCAACAAGCGCAAGCACACACAGAACCACCCTCAGAACCCCACAGCCAAACACGTTATCTCTACACAAACCACAATCCACACTTACAGCCCCCACCCCACACTATGCTTTAGAATCCCACAACACACTGCCAGGTCCCCCACCCCCACAGAGCCCCTAGAACTGCAAGTATGGTACACCTACACTGATGGAATAATGAATAAGTGGGAGGAGTGACACGAAAGAATCAAAGAGGCATCACCAGACATCATAACTCTCACTGAAACCAAACTCCTAGGAATGATAACAGATGCCATCTTTCCAACGAAATATCAGATCTTGAGGAAAGACAGAGGGGGTGACGGAGTGGCGCTGCTCATCAAAAACTAATAGGATTTTGATGAGCTGGAGAAAGGAGACAGAGGAGAAGCAAGAGACTACATAATAGGAACACTTCAGTCTGGAGGTCCCAAGGTGGTAATTGCAGTGATATATAACCCACCACAGAACAGCAGGAGGCCAAGGCAGGAGTATGATGAGAGTTGCAGAGTGATGATTGACACACTGGCTGAAGTGGCCAGAAGAGCTCATGCGAGAAGGGCAAAGCTACTGATTGAGGGTGACTTCAGTCACAGAGAAATTGACTGGGAGAACCTGGAGCCACATGGGGGCCCAGAAACGTGGAGGGCTAAAATGATGGAGGTGGTACTGGAAAACCTCATGTACCAACACGTAAGGGACACTACCAGAGAGAGAGGAAAGGATGAACCAGCAAGATTGGACCTAGTATTAACCTTGAGTAGTGCAGATATTGAGGACATCACGTATAAACGATCCCTCGGGGCCAGTGACCACGTGGTTCTGAGCTTTGAATACATAGTAGAGTTACAAATGGAGAGGGAAACAGGAAGGGCAGAATGAATGAAGCCAAACTACAAGAGAGGGGACTATACAGGCATGAAGAATTTCCTGCACGAGGTTCAGTGCGACAGAACACTGGCAAGGAAGTCAGTAGATACGTGACAACAGTGGAATATGTGATAACAGTATGCAAGGAAGCTGAGGAGTGGTTTGTACCCAAGGGTAACAGAAATAATGAGAAGGCCAGGATGAGCCCTTGGCTCACTCATAGGTGTAGAGAGGACAAAACCAAGTGTGCTAGAGAATGGAAGAAGTATAGAAGGCAAAGGACCCAGGACAATAAGGAGAGCAGTAGTAGAGTCAGAAATGAATATGCACAGGGAAGAAGGGAGGCCCAACGACAATACGAAAATGACATAGCAGCAAACTCCAAATCTGACCCGAAGCTGTTGTACAGCCACATCAGGAGGAAAACGACAGTCAAGGACAAAGTAATCATGTTGAGGAAGGAGGGAAGGAGATCACAAGAAACGACCGAGAAGTTTGCGAGAAGCTCAACATAAGATTCAAAGAAGCATTCACAGAGGAGACAGCAGGGACTCCAGGATGACATAGAGGTGGGGTACACCATCAGGTGTTGGACACAATACATACAACCGAGGTAGAAGTGAAGAGGCTGCTCAGTGAGCTAGATACCCTAAAGGTGATGGGGCCGGATAACATCTCTCCATGGATCCTGAGGGAGCAGAGGCACTATGTGTACCACTAACAACAATCTTCAACATATCTATCGAAACAGGGCGACTACCTGAGGTATGGAAGACAGCAAATGTAGTCCCAATTTATAAAAAAGGAGACAGACATGAAGGATTCAACTACAGACCAGTGTCACTGATATGTACAGTATGCAGAGTCATGGAGCACAGTGGTGGAGCACCTAGAAACGAATGAGCTTATCAACGACAACCAGCACGGTTTCAGGGATGGGAAATCCTGTCACAAGCCTATTGGAGTTCTATGACAAGGTGACAGCAATAAGACAAGAGAGAGAGAGAGAGGCGGGTAGATTGCGTTTTCTTGGACTGTAAGAAAGCTTTTGACACAGTTCCACAAAAAAGATTAGTGCATAAGCTAGAGAACCAGGCAGGGATAATAAGGAAGGCACTGCAGTGGATCAGGGAATACCTGTCGGGAAGACAGCGAGTCATGGTACGTTACGAGATGTCAGAGTGGGCGCCTGTGACGAGCGATGTTCCACAGGTGTTTTTCCTGGTATTTGTGAACGACACGACGGAAGGAATAGATTCAGAGGTGTCCCTGTTTGCAGATGATGTGAAGTTGATGAGAAGAATTCAATCGGAGGAGGACCAGGCAGAACTACAAAGGGATCCGGACAGGCTGCAGGCCTGGTCCAGCAATTGGCTCCTGGAGTTCAACCCCACCAAGTGCAAAGTCATGAAGATTGGGAAAGAGCAAAGAAGACCGCAGACGAAGTGCAGTCGAGGGGGCCAGAGACTAAAAACCTCACTCAAGGAAAAGGATCTTGGGGTGAGTATAACACCAAGCACATCTCCTGAGGCTCACATTAACCAAATAAGTCCTGTAGCATATGGGCGCCTGGCAAACCTAAGAACAGCATTCCGATATCTCAATAAGGAATCGTTCAGGACCCTGTACACCGTGTATGTCAGGCTCATATTGGAGTATACAGCACCACTCTGGAACCCACACCTAGCCAAGCACGTAAGGATATTAGAGAAATTGCAAAGGTTTGCAACAAGTCTAGTCCCGGAGCTAAAGGGCATGTCCTACGAGGAGAGGTTCATTAAGGGAAATCGACCTGACGACACTGGAGGACGAGAGATAGGGGGATATGATAACGACATACAAAATACTGAGAGGAATTGACAAGGTAGACAAAGACTGGATGTTCCAGAGATGGGATACAGCAACAAAGGGTCAGTCACAATTGGAAGTTGAAGATTCAGATGAATCACAAGGATGTTAAGAAGTATTTCTTCAGTCACAGAGTTGTTAGGAAGTTGAATAGTCTGGGGAAGCGATGTAGTGGAGGCAAGATCCATACACAGCTTTAGGAAGAGGCATGATAAACCTCATGGAGTAGGAAGAGTGACCTAGTAGCGACCGGTGAAGAGGCGGTGCCAGAAGCTGTGATTCGACCCCTGCAACCACAACTAGGTGAGTACACATATACACACACAAATACAAGCAATCTGCTTCCCCAGCAGGCAGATTTACAAACAGTAAACGGCTGAATGCAAACATCATTTACACACCGCCTAAACACATACTGTGAACCCGGGACTTAGAGCGAGAAAGAGAGAAGAGAGAGAGAGAAAGAGAGAGAGAGAGAGAGTGTGTGTGTGTTTCTCGTGAGCCTCTTAAAGAAGTGTGTTTACTGAGAGACGGGTTGGGAGGGGGAGGAGCCTTGAACCCAGTATATCCTGGTACACAGAAAGCTCTAAGTTGTGTACGTCTTAATATGAGAATTACTGTGCGTTTATAGTTTGTTTATCGTTTGTTGAGAAAGAGAGAGAAAGAAAGAGAGAGAGAGAGAGAAAGAAAGAGAGAGAGAGAGAGAGAGAAAGAAAGAGAGAGAGGTCAGTCTAGCTGTAGAACTAGATCATTCTAGTTCTACAGCTAGATTATACTAGTTCTGTTTCTAGATAACAGGAGTTGTAGTTGTAACTACTGTGTCTAGGTGGAAGAGGCTAAGCAGACATCCTCAGCAGTTCCGGAACTCCTGTTAGGATTGTTCCCATAGAGGACTTTGGCTAAAAGAACCCTAAAAATATACATCTGCCCGGGTCTTAAAAGACTGAAGTGCTTAGACGTTAACAACTTTTTGGAGGGGAAAGGGGGAGAGGGGAGGGGAGGGGAAAGACAGATGCAGTGCCACACACTCTATTAACCAATGAAGCTCCTGTCCACATTTATGTTAAGCCCCATGTCACGGAGTTTTCACGTCAGTGTTTTTGTAGCTGAACTCACATTACACTTCAGAAACGTTTTGATGTTTGGGTCTGTCGAACTCGTTGGGTACCTTGAAGTTTTACATGTAGTAACCGAGCAAAATAAATGTTATATATATAAATATAGAATATAGGGATGTACCACCTCTGGAACTGTCCTGGGGACCCTCATCCTCAAAGAAAAGAATAAACTTACTCCAGGAAAAAACTCGAGATTCTTCCCTGAGCGTTGAATATTTTCTTCTCCTACCACCCTTATATTCTATATTTTATGTGGATTTTATTTAACGACAATGTGGTTTGTCCCTGTGGGACTGTTTGTGCTTTTTGGGAGGAGCTAGTCTGATATATATATATATATATATATATATATATATATATATATATATATATATATATATATATATATATATATATATATGTCGTGCCGAATAGGCAGAACTTGCTATCTTGGCTTAAATAGCAACGCTCATCTTGCCATATAGGACAAGTGAAAATTTGTGTATGCAATAATTTCGCCAAAATCATTCTGAACCTAAAGAAAAAAATATATTTCACTCTGTTTGTTTAGTATTAAATTATTGTAAACAAATCTAAAATATATTTAGTTGGGTTAGGCTAAAATAAATTGTTCTTGTTATAATAAGGTTAGGTAAGTTTTCTAAGATTCTTTTGGTGCAAAATTAAATTATTTTACATTAACATTAATTAAAAAAATATATCTTTAAACGTATAAGAGAAAATTTTGGAAAGGACTTAATTTTAAATGAGTTCTTGCTAACTGACCAGTTTTACATATTCGGCACGACATATATATATATATATATATATATATATATATATATATATATATATATATATATATATATATATATATATATATATATATATATATATATATATATATATATATATATACATTATATATATATGTGTGTGTGTGTGTGCAAACAATCGCAGACAGGCGAGGGGGGACAAGGTATGGGGGTGGAAATCTTTAGCTCAAGTACTTTCTCACTTCTCAGTGCGTCATCAGCAGCTGCGCAATGTTGCAAGGGAGCAACCAAAGTAGGGAGAGAGGTCTCAGAGTAGTGTAGGTGTCCTGATGACGCACTGAGAAGTGTGAAAGTACTTGAGCTAAAGATTTACACCCCCATAGCTTGTCCCCCCTCGCCTGTCTGAGAGTGTTTTCACACACACACACACAGATAAATATATATATATATATATATATATATATATATATATATATGTCCTTGGAGGCAAAGAGGGGAATGTATGAGAGTATAGTTTTACCAACGCTCTTATATGGGTGTGAAGCGTGGGTGATGAATGTTGCAGCGAGGAGAAGGCTGGAGGCAGTGGAGATGTCATGTCTGAGGGCAATGTGTGGTGTGAATATAATGCAGAGAATTCGTAGTTTGGAAGTTAGGAGGAGGTGCGGGATTACCAAAACTGTTGTCCAGAGGGCTGAGGAAGGGTTGTTGAGGTGGTTCGGACATGTAGAGAGAATGGAGCGAAACAGAATGACTTCAAGAGTGTATCAGTCTGTAGTGGAAGGAAGGCGGGGTAGGGGTCGGCCTAGGAAGGGTTGGAGGGAGGGGGTAAAGGAGGTTTTGTGTGCGAGGGGCTTGGACTTCCAGCAGGCATGCGTGAGCGTGTTTGATAGGAGTGAATGGAGACAAATGGTTTTTAATACTTGACGTGCTGTTGGAGTGTGAGCAAAGTAACATTTATGAAGGGATTCAGGGAAACCGGCAGGCCGGACTTGAGTCCTGGAGATGGGAAGTACAGTGCCTGCACTCTGAAGGAGGGGTGTTAATGTTGCAGTTTAAAAACTGTAGTGTAAAGCACCCTTCTGGCAAGACAGTGATGGAGTGAATGATGGTGAAAGTTTTTCTTTTTCGGGCCACCCTGCCTTGGTGGGAATCGGCCAGTGTGATAATAAAAAAAAAAATAATAATAATATATATATATATATATATATATATATATATATATATATATATATATATATATATATATATATATATATATATATATATATATGTCGTGCCGAATATGTAAAACTGGTCAATTAGCAAGAACTCATTTAAAATTAAGTCCTTTCTAAAATTTTCTCTTATACGTTTGAAGATATATTTTTTTCATTAATGTTGATGTAATAATTTATAATTTTGCACCAAAAGAATCTTAGAAAACTTACCTAACCTTATTATAACAAGAACAATTTATTTTAGCCTAACCCAACTAAATATATTTTAGATTTGTTTACAATAATTTAATACTAAAAAAACACAGTGAAATATACTTTTTTCGTTAGGTTCAGAATGATTTTGGCGAAATTATTGCATACACAAATTTTCACTTGTCCTATATGGCAAGATGAGCGTTGCTATTTAAGCCAAGATCGCAAGTTCTGCCTATTCGGCACGACACACATATATATATATATATATATATATATATATATATATATATATATATATATATATATATATATATATATATATATATATATTCATTATCTTCCCCTCCCCATCTACCGTTCCCCACTCTTCTCTCTCCCTTTCTCCCATCGTCCCACCTCTCCTACCCCTCTCATTCTCTCTCCTTGCCCCTCTTCAGTAAGTTGAGTACCGCCACGTGTTGTGCATTCATCTTGTTTTTAACAAAACATTTCTCTCTCTCTCTCTCTCTCTCTCTCTCTCTCTCTCTCTCTCTCTCTCTCTCTCTCTCTCTCTCTCTCTCTCTCTCTCTCTCTCTCTCTCTCTCTCTCTCTCTCTTTCTTCTTTACATTTAACGATTTTACATAAAGATCTGAGCTCCGCGACAATACTGGTGGTGGAAAAAAACTCGGTCTCTCTCTCTCGTAGGAACAGCATGTCACTAGTTACAGGACCATTTCGCTAGTTACAGGTTCATGTTACTATTTAAAAGACCATATCACTAGTTACAGGACCATGTCACTAGTTACAGGACCATGTCACTAGTTACAGGACCATGTCACTAGCCAGGTAAACACGTCACCAGTCAGATACCCATGTCACTAGTTACAGGACCATGTCACTAGCCAGGTAAACACGTCACCAGTCAGATACCCATGTCACTAGTTACAGGACCATGTCACTAGCCCAGGTAAGGACCATGTCGTCAGGTAAACACAGTCAGATACCCCTCACTAGTTACAGGACTGTCACTAGTTACAGGACCCATGTCACTAGCCAGTCACTAGCCAGGTAAACACGTCACCAGTCAGATACCCATGTCACTAGTTACAGGACCATGTCACTAGCCAGGTAAACACGTCACCAGTCAGATACCCATGTCACTAGTTACAGGACCATGTCACTAGCCAGGTAAACACGTCACCAGTCAGATACCCATGTCACTAGTTACAGGACCATGTCACTAGCCAGGTAAACACGTCACCAGTCAGATACCCATGTCACTAGTTACAGGACCATGTCACTAGCCAGGTAAACACGTCACCAGTCAGATACCCATGTCACTAGTTACAGGACCATGTCACTAGTTACAGGATCATGTCACTAGCCAGGTAAACACGTCACCAGTCAGATACCCATGTCACTAGTTACAGGACCCTGTCACTAGCCAGGTAAACACGTCACCAGTCAGATACCCATGTCACTAGTTACAGGACCATGTCACTAGTTACAGGACCATGTCACTAGCCAGGTAAACACGTCACCAGTCAGATACCCATGTCACTAGTTACAGGACCATGTCACTAGCCAGGTAAACACGTCACCAGTCAGATACCCAGACTACCCATGTCACTAGTTACCAGTCACTAGTCACACTTCATGATCCCCTCTCACTAGTTACAAGACCATGTCACTAGCCAGGTAAACACGTCACCAGTCAGATACCCATGTCACTAGTTACAGGACCATGTCACTAGCCAGGTAAACACGTCACCAGTCAGATACCCATGTCACTAGTTACAGGACCATGTCACTAGCCAGGTAAACACGTCACCAGTCAGATACCCATGTCACTACAATAATGGCTGACTGTGATTCTTCCTAATTTGTTTTCTTTAAATTCTTTGCAGCAATAAATTCCTTTGTAGATGAATGGTTCAGAGAACCGACATGTTGATAAATTAGACACATGTGCAACTCTTGGGTATCTTCAATAAAGATACCCAAGAGTTGCACATGTGTCTAATTTATCAATAAATTCCTTAAAGTCTCTTCGTAACTTCTTGTGCAGCTTCGTACAGAACGAATCCACTGATCCTCTGCTTTTATACAAGGGAATTAATGCTCAGAATAAAAGGCATATGTAAGCTATTATCTCGAGTGTGGTCTAAGAAATTCTGTGGGGATGAAAAAGGGAAAAAAGAATAATCGTATGAAGAGGAAATTTAAAGAAGAGATGAACAAGAAAAGAAGAGAAAGGGAAAAAATGGAGTGTAAAAAGAGAGATAAGAGAACAAGGCAAGAAGAGAGAAAAATAGAAGAAAATTAGTGTAAAGGAATATAAAAAGAGACGAACAAAAGAAAAACGGAAAAAAGGTAGAGAGGGAAAAAAGAGAGAAGAATATCATAAGAAAAGAAAAAAAAAAAGGGCGAGGAAAATAAATTGCTTGCCTTGAGTGCATGCAAGTACGACTGACGTCATTACTTAACGATTTCTATTTTACAGAAGGGAAGGCTATTGTTGGAGTGCGGGGAGGCTTTTTTTTTTACTGGGGAGACTATTGTTGGACTGTGGGGAAGCTGTTTTGTTTTTACTTGGGGAGGCTACTGGGGTGCGGGAAGGCTGTTTTTTTTTTTTGGGGGGGGAGGGGGCTGGGAGAATTTTTTATCTAAGAAGGCTGTTTTCTCTTGACTGCAGAGGTTATTATAAGACTGTGTGAGGCTATTGTTTTGGACTAGGAAGGCTATTGTTGGGCTGTAGTTTTTTTTTTTTTTTTTTTTTGCTGGGGGAGGCTATTGTTGGACTCGGAGGCTTTTTTTTTACTGGGGAGGCTTTTTTACTAGGGAGATTTTTTGCGGGGGAAGGAGAGGCTATTGTTAGACCGTGGTAAGGTTATTCTAAACTGGGGAGGCTGTTGGACCACAAGGATCGTTAAAGGGAAAGAAACTGTTGAAGACAGATGAGGGAACATAGACGAGGAAGATAGGTACGATGATTGGTGTCTGTTGTATACGGTTGTGGTCCCTATGTATTTTATCTTTTGTGTTGGATCAAGTGAGCTGTTGGTGCTTGTAAAGCCGATCAACGACGCTATATCTGCTGAATGAGAGATCATTCACAAGAGAATGTGTGTGATGTGAAATGAAGGCTGCAGTCTGGGTAGACACAGTAGTGGTGGTGCTGGTGCTGCTTGTGGTGTGGTGGTGCTCGTGGTGTGCCGGTGGTGGTGCTTGTGACGTGGTGGTCCTTGTGGTGTAGTGTTGCTTGTGGCGTGGCGGTGCTGGAGTTACTGATGGTGTGGTGGTGCTGGTGTTGCTGATGGTGTGGTAGTGCTTGTGGTGTGGTGGTGCTGGTATTGCTGATGGTGTGGTGGTGCTTGTGGTGTGGTGGTGCTTGTGGTGTGGTGGTGCTGGTGATTTAGTGTTGTTGGTGGTGTGGTGTTGGTAATGTAATAATGCTGGTAGTTGTGGTGCTAGTAGTGTGTTATTATCACTAACGTATTGTCATCACACTAACGTGTTCTCATTACCATAGAATGTTTACTAACGAGGTTGAAACACCCAAACTTACACATGGACACATCCGGCTATAAAACGAAAAACTTTCACACTCCTCAAAATATTCACGTGTTTTTAATTTTTCCAATCATTTTGTTTTTTTTTTGTCATCAAATTTCAATTTCACCACTAAACATGAAACATTTTTGGGCAAAAACCCAAATTTAGAGTAAATGTGTGCACTCCACACCACAGAGGAAGAGGGATCACCTTGCAGGATACTGCCGCCCGACGTCCTCCCCCTACAGAGTCTTAAGTTACACTGGTGGAGATTAACAGCTCATTACTGACAAGGAGGAGAACTGTGTTGTGGCTTGTCAGGGGTCAAGGTGCCAGTCATGACTGGTGGAAATTAATGCATCTGCGACTTGTGTATCAGAAACAGGATCAGTAATACAAGCCAGAGGTGAGATCATGTGAGTGATAGTGCACTTGTCTGTGGAGTGATAGTGCGCTTGTTGTGTTGTAGTGATAGTGCACTTGTTGTCTGTGTTGGAGTAATAGTGCACTCGTAGTCTGTGTTGGAGTGATAGTGAACTTAAACCATACCCCCGGCCGGGATTGAACCCGCGGTCATAGAGTCTCAAAACTCCAGCCTGGGGGGATAGTGCGCTTGTTGTGTTGGAGTGATAGTGCACTCGTAGTCTGTGTTGGAGTGATAGTGCACTCGTAGTCTGTGTTGGAGTGATAGTGCACTCGTAGTCTGTGTTGGAGTGATAGTGCACTCGTAGTCTGTGTTGGAGTGATAGTGCACTTGTTGTCTGTGTTGGAGTGATAGTGCACTTGTCTGTGTTGGAGTAATAGTGCACTCGTAGTCTGTGTTGGAGTGATAGTGAACTTGTCTGTGTTGGAGTGATAGTGCACTCGTAGTCTGTGTTGGAGTGATGGTGCACTCGTAGTCTGTGTTGGAGTAATAGTGCACTCGTAGTCTGTGTTGGAGTGATAGTGAACTTGTCTGTGTTGGAGTATTAGTGCACTCGTAGTCTGTGTTGGAGTGATAGTGAACTTGTCTGTGTATGGTTTATTTGCAATCGTGTCATTACGATTTCTTGAGTCAGTGATAGTGAACTTGTCTGTGTTGGAGTAATAGTGCACTCGTAGTCTGTGTTGGAGTGATAGTGCACTTTATGTCTGTGTTGGAGTGATAGTACGCTTCTTGTCTGTGTTGGAGTGATAGTGCACTTGTAGTCTGTGCTGGAGTGAGTGATAGTGCACACGTAGTCTGTGCTGGATACATGCAGAGAGACTTTTCCTGAAGAAAGTTGTACTTCTCGTAATACCTGGAATCATACCAAGCCGTGGCCAAGTATCAGAATTTAGCAGTGCAGGAAACGAAATGCTAAGCACATGTTAGCATGGTATAATTAACTGCTAAGCGCATGTTAGCATGGTACGATTAACAAGGACTGGAACTCCCTCACTATGGCCAGCACGACGGCAAATGATAAGTGGCAATCTGTTCCCTCTCAGTATTTGAAACTCCTTAGATCAGTATGCCAGTAACGAAAACTCACCCTTCAATTCCTTTCGGTTCCAGTCTTCATCTGCCAATACTAACAATCCCGTTGACTACTTTCATACGCAATACGAAGGAAGCCAAGGAGCTGACAGCTCTGAATAACCAACATGTCGTACTGACAGCGGCCGTAGCTATCACTGATGACTAACACTGTAGCTGAGCAAGTGCCAGGTAAAACCGTAGCAGTAACGAGAGGGAGGTTACCTGGAGGTTATTCCGGGGATCAACGCCCCCGCGGCCCGGTCCACGACCAAGCCTCCCGATGGATCAGGGCCTGATCAACTAGGCTGTTACTGCTGGCCGCACGCAGTCCGACGTACGAGCCACAGCCCGGCTGATCCGGCACCGACTTTAGGTATCTGTCCAGCTCTCTCTTGAAGGCAGCCAGGGGTTTATTGGCAATTCCCCTAATGCTTGATGGGAGGCTGTTGAACAGTTTTGGGCCCCGGACACTTATGGTGTTTTCTCTTAGTGTACCAATGAGGGAGAGGGAGAGAGAGAGAGAGAGAGAGAGAGAGAGAGAGAGAGAGAGAGAGAGAGAGAGAGAGAGAGAGAGAGAGAGAGAGAGAGAGAGAGAGAGAGAGAGAGAGAGAAGTCTGTTAGGTAAAAGGACACAAGTGCAACTAATGTGACATTTTATTGTGGCAATGTTTGGCTCTCCAGGAGTTTTATCAAGCCGTTACAAACAATACATGGACACAAAGGGTATATTTAGACTTAGAGTGAGGCGTAATAAATACTAGTAGTAGTAATATTAGTTGTAGTAGTAGTAATATTAGTTGTAGTAGTAGTAGTAATATTAGTTGTAGTAGTAGTAGTAATATTAGTTGTAGTAGTAGTAGTAATATTAGTTGTAGTAGTAGTAATACAATGTGGTAGAACAATCAACTTGCACATGAGTAAAAGGTTATAAAAGCAATTACTTGGGTAGCATAAAAATAGGCTAGACAAATTTCTGTTAGTGGTTGGATTTGAGAAGATCTGTTTCAGTGTTCCTCCTCTGTTATGTTCTAGTACTCACACTGCACTACTCATGTGCAAATTGATTGTTCTACCTCGTTGTACTACTACTACTACTACCACCACCTGGAGTTTTACCTGGAGAGGGTTTCGGGGGTCAATGCCCCCGCGGCCTGGTCTGAGACCAGGCCTCATGGTGGATCAGGGTCTGATCAACCAGGCTGTTACTGCTGGCCGCACGCAAGCTGACATACGAACCACAGACCGGTTGGTCAGATACTGACTTTAGGTGCTTATCCAGTGCCTTCTTGAAGACAGCCAGGGGTCTATTGGTAATCTCCCTTATGTATGCTGGGAGGCAATTGAACAGTCTTGGGCCCCGGACACTTATTGTGTTGTCTCTCAGTGTACTCGTGGCGCCCCTGCTTTTCTTCGGGGAAATGTTGCATTTCTTGCCTAATCTTTTGCTTTAATAGGGAGTGATTTTCGTGTGCAGGTTTGGTACCAATCCCTCCAGGACCTTCCAAGTGTATATTATCATGTATCTCTCTCGCCTGCGTTCGAGGGAATACAGATCAAGGACCTTCAACCGTTCCCAGTAGTTTAGGTGCCTTATCGTACTTATGTGTGACGTGAAAGTTCTTTGTACACTCTCCAGGTCTGCAATGTCTCCAGCCTTGAAGGGGGCCGTTAGTGTACAGCAGTATTCCAGCCTAGAGAGCACAAGCGATTTG
This sequence comes from Cherax quadricarinatus, assembly GCF_038502225.1. Lineage (NCBI taxonomy): Eukaryota > Metazoa > Arthropoda > Malacostraca > Decapoda > Parastacidae > Cherax > Cherax quadricarinatus. The sequence goes on from NC_091321.1 coordinate 4,788,141, forward strand.
AAGAGAATCATCATGGGCTTGGCGTCCCTAGTTTTGAAGGTTCTCATTATCCAGCCTATCATTTTCCTAGCAGATGAGGTAGATGCATTGTTGTGGTCTTAAAGGCAAGATCCTCTGACATTATCACTCCCAGGTCCTTCACATCCTTCACATACTTTTCCGCTGTATTGTATGGTTAGAATTTGTCGTATACCTTGGCACATTTTTAATTTCTTCAAGTTTCCCATATTTGAGTAGTTGAAATTTCTCCTCGTTGAACTTCATATTGTTTTGAGTGGCCCATTCGAAGATTTGGTAAAGTCAGTGCCGGATCAGCCGGGCTGTGGCTCGTACGTCGGACTTCGTGCGGCCAGCAGTAACAGCCTAGTTGATCAGGCCCTGATCCATCGGGAGGCCTGGTCATGGACCGGGCCGCGGGGGCGTTGATCCCCGGAATAACCTCCAGGTATGTCCGCTTGGAGTCTCGCGGTGTCTTCGATGGAGGTCACTGCCATGGTAATCCGGGTGTCATCCGCAAAGGAAGACACGGAGCTATGGCTTACATCTCTATGTCAGAAATGAGGATGAGGAATAGAATGGGAGCGAGTACTGTGCCTTGTGGAACAGAGTTTTTACCGTGGCTGCCTGGGACTTTACTCTGTTTACTACTATTCTTTGTGTTCTATTTATCAGGAAGTTGTAGATCCATCTACCAACTTTTCCCGTTATTCCTTTATCACGCAATTTGTGTGCTATTACACCATGGTCACACTTGTCAAAAGCTTTTGCAAAGTCTGTGTATACTACATCTGCATTTTGTTTATCCTCTACACCTAGGACCTTGTCATAGTGGTCCAGTAGCTGGGACAGGCAGGAGCGACCTGCTCTAAACCCGTGTTGCCCTGGGTTGTGTAATTGATGGGTATTCAGGTAGTTGGCTGTCTTGCTTATTAGAACCCTCTCAAAGATTTTTATGATATGGGATGTTAGTGCTATCGGTCTGTAGTTCTTTGCAATTGCTTTACTGCCACCATCGTGGAGTGGGGCTATGTCTATTGTTTTTAGTGTGTGTGTGGGATGACCCCAGTGTCCATGCTCCCTCTCCATAAAATGCTGAATGCACTCGATAGGGGCTTCTTGCAATTCTTGATGAACACGGAGTTCGACGAGTCTGGGCCTGGGGCAGAGTGCATGGGCATGTCACTAACTGCCTCTTCAAAGTCTTGTGGAGTTAGAATAATATCCGAGATTTTTGGGATGACCAAATTTTGAGTTTCGTTCATAAAAAAATCATTTGGATTGTCGACCCTTATTCTGGGCAGTGGCTCGCTGAACACTGAGTCACATTGGAACTTTAGTATCTCACTCATTTCTTGGCTATCATCTGTGTATGCCCCATCCCGCCTAAGCAGGGGCTCAATACCGGATGTTTCCCCCTTCTATTTGGCATAAGAGAAGAAGTATTTTTTTTTTTAGTTTCCTTTATGGCTTTTAGTTATTCCTGTGATTCTTGTCTCCTATAAGATTACTACTACTGCTACTACTACCACTAGTATTACACCTCACTCAAAGCCCATATATACCTTCTGTGTCCATGTATTCTTTGTAACGGCTTGATAAAACTCCTGGAGAGCGAAACGTTGCCACAATAAAATGTCACATTAGTTGCACTTGTGTCCTTATATTTAACATATTGTCGGTAATTCTACCAGCATTAATACAGAGAGAGGTCTGGCACGAGCTGAACGAGGGTGTGGACAAGAGGACGAGGATGTTATCCACACGCCTCGCAGAGCCCTCCGGACTAAGGTATGGACTCAGCTGCTGCTGGATCACGATGCTCAACAGCGACCTGATCACCAGTGTCAACTACGCAGGCAGTAATACTCTTATAATCAACTGGTGAATCTACGAAAGCAGTAGAAGTGTGTACCTTTGATGAGTTTCGAGAGTCTTTCGGCGGGGGCGTCGACCCCCGAAACCGTCTTCAAGTATACTACATATATACTTCCGGAGCCTGGTCATAAGCCAGGCTGTCAGAGGCTCCTAGCTAGTACTGGTTGATTGAAAACTGGTGGCTTGAGTAATGGGTGGTTGAGAACTGGTAGATTGAATACTGGTTGACTGATGACTGATGGATTGAATACTGATTGACTGAGAACTGGTGGACTGAATACTGGTTGATTGATGACTGGTCTACCTACCTACCTGGAGTCTACCTGGAGGGTATTCCAGGTATCAACGTCCCCGCGGCCCGGTCCATGACCAGGCCTCCTGGTGGATCAGGGTATGATCAACGAAGCTGTTACTACTGTCCGCACGTAGTCCAACGTACGAACCACAGCCCGGCTGATCTGGCACTGACTTTAGGTATCTGTCCAGCTCCCTCTTGACGACAACCAGTGGCGGGAGGCTGTTGAACAGTCTTGGGCCCCGGACACTTATTGTGTTTTCTCTTAGTGTACTAATGGCCCCCCTAGTTTTCATTGGGCGTATGTTGCATTGCCTGCCAAGTTTTTTTTTGCTTTCGTAGGGAGTGATTTCTGTATGCAGATTAGGGACCAGTCCCTTAAGGATCGTCCAGGTGTAAATTATGGTGTATCTCTCTCGCCTATGTTCCAGTGAGTACAAGTCAAGTGCTTCCGTGCGTTCCCAGTAGTTAAGGTGTTTGATGGAACTTATGTTAATGTACAGCAGTACACTACTGGTGGATTGAGGACCGGTGCAGTGTACGTATGTGTTGGCCCAACCATATATACACTAAGAGGTCTACCTACCTCCAGGTAGGTAAGTAGATCCCTCATGGCAGTGACCGTGATACTGGCCAGGTGACCTCACCTTGACCTAACCGTATCCTTCAAGGGAGAGGAGTGGGGTGCCCTGATCCACGGGACTGGAGATGACCGCAGCCCAGGTGGGCGAGGCTTCTGCTGCATGATCTCCCAGCAGTACTAAGACAGACGGTGTGCCTCGCGCTAGCGGACGAAGGATCGAGTTTCCACAGCCACATACGCTGATTAACCCCTACGAGTTTAGCGTTTCATATAATAATAATAATAATAATAATAATAATAATGAAATTAACATTTATAGTAATAATAACACCAATAATAATAATAATATTAATAATAATAATAATAATAATAATAATAATAATAATAATAATAATAATAAAATTGATAATAATAAGTGGACTTGCACTTTCTATGCACCTGATGTTACAAGTGTTGTGAAGTGTGTGGGAAACTTCTCACTGCATTAATGATAACATAAACTTAATGATTCATTATCCGCATAATTTGCACCAAATTACATCACTGACTCAGAGTACTTAGCAATGCAACATAACTACACCAGTTAGTGCTAGAAAAAAAGAATAATAACTGACAAAAGCGCCTCATATAGACACACACACACACACACACACACACACACACACACACACAGGTATGATAAAGCTCATGGAGCAAGGAGTGAACCTAATAGCGACCAGTGAAGAGGCGGGGCCAGGAGCTATGAAACGACCCCTGCAACCACACCTGCACACACACACACACACAAGGAATATTCTGACATACAGTCATAAACGAAACACAAATGTGGGCGTCTCATATAATCATGCAGTTTTTTAATTAGTAAATTGGGCATTAGGGAGGGTGGTGGTAGTGGTCGTGTACCCATGACTGTGTGTGTTAGGGAGGGTGGTGGTGTACCCAGAAGTGCGTAAGGATGGTGGTGGTGGTGCACCCATGATTGTGTGTCAGGGAGGGCGGTGGTGGTTGTGGTGGTGCACCCATGACTGTGTGTGAGGGTGGTGGTTGTGGTGGTGCACCCACCACTATGTATGTTAGGGAGGGTGGTGATGGTGGTGGTGTACCCACCACTACATATGTTAGGGAGGGTGGTGGTGTTTATCTGTGTTTCTACTGTTCTAGTGAGTTACAGATCTAATGAGGCCTCTAACTGCATTCTTGTGATACTAAAGATCTATTATTTACTTCTCTCTTAATAATATTTCTGATGTTTGACACATATATACTCAAGTTATATTCTACGATTTTCTTCTGGGTAATTTAGCTAACTTATCACTGTATCACGTAGGAGTAATTCCGTGTGTGATGGAATCTACAAAAATTGTACATTAATTATTTTTTTCTTTGACGTTTCGGACCGAAATGTCGTCATAAAGTCTCGTTCTTCTATGTGCTGGTTGTTTGTGTATTGTTCGAGTCATGGTTTTGTGTCTTCGTGTCCTTTATCTACACCTGGTTTCTCCAGTGAGCAAGTTGTCAAGAGTACATTATATGTTAGGTAAAAGGACACAAGTGCAACTAATGCGACATTGTACTGTGGCAACGTTTCGCTCTCCAGGAGCTTTGTTAAGGAGTAACGTCGCATTAGTTGCACTTGTGTCCTTTAACATAACATTTCGTCAGTAATTCTACCAATATTATTACATTATGTGAGTCAAGTGCCAGCAAGTAATGACAGAATCGGTAATGATCAGGGAGTCAAGCTCAGTGTCATGAATTGACTTTAGTGCCATTAGGATGACACTCAGTTCACTGCCAGTGTAGAAGCCCAGTTGCTAATTATTCCTAACTGAACTTATGTAGGGAGGGTGACAACAAGAGGAGACGCAGCCCTGCCAGTAGACTCCTGATTAGGTCCATCTATGCATATATTTTGTGATATGTCACCCACTTCAGTGGAGTGAGGCTGTTTTTAATGACTGTGGTATGATTCCATGTTTAGACTCCATCTACATAGGCTAATTAAGACACGCGACGGTGGTTTTTGTAGTTGTTGATGAATATGGAGGCCCATCAGTCCGGGCACGGAGAGTACACAGGAACACTATCAGTCGCTTCTTCGAAGTCAAGTAAAATTAGGATTATATTCGAAATTTTTGGGATATCGGTAGTGGTTTGAATTCATGAAAATTTTCTTTGGATTGCCTGCTATTAGTCTGATTATTGTCTTACCGAAAAAAGTAGTATTTTGACTTGAATATTTTAATTATTTCTTTGATGTTTTCAATGTAGGTTACATCTCGTTTAAGCAAGATCCCGCTAGTATATGTGGTGTTTGTCCATGATGGTGTATATAAGGAGGAAAAAATTATTTTAGGTTTCTTACAGTATCATTAGTTGTATAATATAACTAATGATAGTTGTATGATACAACCAATGATATTGTACTACGATGTACTCTTGCACTTATTACACACACACACACACACACACACACACACATATATATATATATATATATATATATATATATATATATATATATATATATATATATATATATATACATACATACACACACTATTGAATCAGCTAGCTGATTGTTCAGCCTATATTCATCCTGTGGAGGGTAACGGAAGAGCATAGGAATATACAAGACGAACTAGGAGCTAGAAGGGCCAATGGAAAACATTTAGGTATATTCTGTCTATAAGTTGTCATTGTTTTATCTGTTACCAGCATGTATAAAATGGTCAGAATTTCTAGTTTAATATTATCATTAATAAGATATCATGACATGTCACAAAGGTTAATGTTCTGTCTTTATATTAAGTGAAGAATCAAAAACAGTGTGTTTAAGAAAGTGATCATGAGGCTGAGCACATATATTTAGTTTGATCATAGTGTCTGTCAAACTGCCAGAAGTACTTGTTATCAAACTTAAGCCTGACCACTACATCATCAGCCTGTTTACAATGTCAGTCGCTCCAGGAGGTCTGATGCAGGGCTTCTTCGTAAGTGGATGTGGCTTGGGCCAGCAGGTGACTAGGACCTGCCTAGCATGGGCCAGTAAGCCTGCTGCAGTGCACGTCCTTTCTTATGTTCCATAAATGTTGTTACCCACGTTCATGATATCATGGTTGTAGATCCACTTAGGATAAAACAGACTTTTTATACAAGCTTTTCAAGCTTTTTGACTGTCCGTTTGATTGGTCAGTTGCACGAGTGTACGGTTCTTTGTTATACTCCCGTCTGACTGATTACACCCAACTAGAAATTGGAAAGTAAAAGAGAAGTATACGTTATTACACAGCTTTACCATCATCTGGATTTGTTAATCGATGTTTTTAACTCATGATGTAATTAAATTCTTTGTTCCAAATCTTTTCACTTAACGTTGGCTTCAAGTTGAAGTATTAGATTAGTTAGGTATAACTGAAGTGATATGAGTAATGGTGGGTTTGTGGCCGGGTTAACTGGGCAGGAGATATAATTAGTGCACATCAGGTTGTTAAGTCTGCCAGATTGCTCTAAAATACCAAGGAGCTGGAAGTAGTTAATCAACTGCTTGACTTTAACGAGCAAATTTTGTGGAAGAATTTGGCGTAACAATACAAGCAGTAGTTAATGATAGGGGAAAAAAATAACGTTCTTAGCAACTGTGATATGATAAATAAAACAGCTGTAGCTCTCAGAAACTTGTAAAATGAGACTAATGACGTCAATTATGAGGTAATTCCTCTAGTGTTTACTGTGGCTGAGCTTAAGATTATCACATACTCTGAGGTTATTAACTCCACATTTAATGCTGTTGGACAAGAGGCGGCAGCTTGGTTAATAAAATTATGATCCAAGGAACGTAATGTACTTTTCCTTTCCTTGGATCGTTCCCGTTTACTTCTCGTTTCTCAGGTGCTGCATCACCTCTACGGGTTTAGCGCTTCCGCCTGAATATAATAACCTTGTAATAATTGTCATTGTAGTGTAGTGGAGTCAAGGAGGCTTCGGTAGAGTGTTAAGAGCTCAGTGTTTTACAACGATAATGCTGCCATTATGTTAGGTCAGAAAAACTTACAAAACAGTATTGAAGGAAGACAGTGTTCACATCAGCTGACACGCAGCTGAGTACAGCTGTTCTTACTACTGTTGTATGATAACTATATAACAGCCACCGTACAACAACCACTGCATGGCAATTATTATATGACAGCCACGCCACGTCAGCCAGGAACTTCTTGACTTACTGTACTGTGGACCAGTGACTCCTGTTAGTATTAGTGGCGAATGTTGACTCCTTCACTGAACAACTGCTGCACTTCATCGACGATTCTTGACATCTCAGTTCCGATGTTGTCAATGAGAGCATTGTTGGTGCTATACACGTGAATGCATGCAAAATTGTTCCAGAAAATAAATATGGTCCATTTCTCAACGGAAAGAAAAGAAAATGTAGTATATCATATATCTACTGTAGATTTTGAAATTAAAACGAAAGTGTACAGAAATATATATACATTTTTTTTAACTTATTACCTCAATTCTTGCTACGTGTAAGTCTGTGTTTATCTTTGCAGCTGCAATCCTGGTTCGTGGCGTCCTCCGTCGACGCGACCGCTGATCGTAGTCCACGTGATTGGAAGAATTTTTTCTGTGGGTGTTAAAAGGTTTCCCGCTTACTGCTATGTTTAGGAGTTCGGATTAATCTTATGTTTCATTAAATAACATGAGCTCACCTGCTTTTGGGCGTAAGTCCTTCCTTAATTAACAGCTTCAATATACAAATATCCCTCACATAGGTGAAAGAAACTTATGCCAACGTTTCGGACCGACTTGGACCATTGACTAGTCATACACTAACACACAAAGGTGTGACTAGTTAATGGCCAAATCGGTCCGAAACGTCGTCATATGTTTGTTTCTCCCATGTTCGGGTTATTTGTGTATTGTTCCAGTATCGGTATTATGCCTTTTTATTCTTGATAGCCTCATTAGTAGTTGGTCACATAATCTCTAACCCGACCTAGCAAGATTTTGCAACGCCTTTGATAGCTGAGTACAAATATTACAGTGCAAACACTAGGACATTTTATTGCAATAAAGAATTTTAGTTTTTACATTTTGTATCCTTTCCAGCTCCTTCTAGGTACCACATACCATTTTTACCACATATTACAAGACTTACCCATCGTTCTTTTGTAATGTTCGAGCTGTATTTGCACATGGAGACTGACACGGGAGTCAATTATATTCACTCAAACTCACGGTACACATTTTGTATCTTATCCTCAGTTCATAGAACACTGCACCACACTGAAGAGGTCATCCCATCGTCACACCAAACAATAGGCAAATTTCACAAATAATTCGCACATGTGAGAGAGAGAGAGAGGAGCTTCAACGACGTTGTAGTCCAAGTCAGACCGAAACGTAGTCGTAAGCTCCTCTCTCCTATGTGCGGGTTATATGTATATTGTTCCAGTCACTGTATTGTGCCTTTTTGTTCATTAATAGGCAGATTCTGCTACCCAAGTACTATTAAAACCACTTACTTGGCAGCATTTCATTGTAAGGAGTGCCAACATGTTGCATTAACAACTATAACCTTATTAATACAGGGTGTCACTTAAGGTTAAAATACGATAATTATGTTATGACTTATACTTTTTAGTTATGTATTATAACTCGTAACGTGTTGTTTACACTTTGAGGTTTTCACAGCGACCCCTGTGGGAGAAGCTCGTAGATACTAGAGTATATTCTTATTAGGAAAGGAAAGTTCCTCTCACTCTCCCCCAGAAATACCCACACCGTCCGCACGAGCATTTGGACACCTTTCCTATGTACATGTATACTAGTGTTGGGCAATGCGGTGTGCATCGTCTTTAAATCTTATGATCACGAAAAAAAATGTGTACCACACACACGCAGCCGCTATCAAGTAAAAATCAGAAGTGGTTGGGCCACTTATCTTTGGTCCCGCTCCTTCTCCTCATCCTCATCTTCCCCTTCTCCTCTCCCCACACTTTTACTCATTTGCATCCTTCCCTATCCTTCTTCCTCCCTTACCAGGGCTCTGGTTAAAGTTCAGTTCCTCTTCCTCCTTCAGTCGTACACTCGTATGGAGATAATTTCCTCCAAAAAAAGTTTTAGAGGTCTAAAGTTTTAAGTGCCTTAAGGATGTGAGATATCCTAGATTATATTAGAGATACGAAGTGTCTTAGACGCCATATTTAGACAATGACAGCTGATGTCTCAGAAGCCATATATAGATAGACATTGATAGGTAGTAATTTTGTGATTAAGAGTGCTGAATCAATTGGTCCTTCCTTTAAATATGAAGTGGGAGTAACAAAAGAAGCTGCCTTTCCTAGACTGCATTCAAGATGTGCCTCAGAGGTACCAGGTGAGGGAAGGTGAAGACACTGTGCAGGTAGCACTGCATCTCTGGCCACTGCCAGGTGAGGGAAGGTGAAGACACTGCAGGTAGCACTGCATCTCTGGCCACTGCCAGGTGAGGGAAGGTGAAGACACTGTGCAGGTAGCACTGCATCTCTGGTCACTGCCAGGTGAGGGAGGGTGAAGACACTGTGCAGGTAGCACTGCATCTCTGGCCACTGCCAGGTGAGGGAGGGTGAAGACACTGTGCAGGTAGCACTGCATCTCTGGCCACTGCCAGGTGAGGGAGGGTGAAGACACTGTGCAGGTAGCACTGCATCTCTGGCCACTGCCAGGTGAGGGAGGGTGAAGACACTGTGCAGGTAGCACTGCATCTCTGGTCACTGCCAGGTGAGGGAGGGTGAAGACACTGTGCAGGTAGCACTGCATCTCTGGCCACTGCCAGGTGAGGGAGGGTGAAGACACTGTGCAGGTAGCACTGCATCTCTGGTCACTGCCAGGTGAGGGAGGGTGAAGACACTGTGCAGGTAGCACTGCATCTCTGGCCACTGCCAGGTGAGGGAGGGTGAAGACACTGTGCAGGTAGCACTGCATCTCTGGCCACTGCCAGGTGAGGGAGGGTGAAGACACTGTGCAGGTAGCACTGCATCTCTGGTCACTGCCAGGTGAGGGAGGGTGAAGACACTGTGCAGGTAGCACTGCATCTCTGGCCACTGCCAGGTGAGGGAGGGTGAAGACACTGTGCAGGTAGCACTGCATCTCTGGTCACTGCCATGTGAGGGAGGGTGAAGACACTGTGCAGGTAGCACTGCATCTCTGGCCACTGCCAGGTGAGGGAGGGTGAAGACACTGTGCAGGTAGCACTGCATCTCTGGTCACTGCCAGGTGAGGGAGGGTGAAGACACTGTGCAGGTAGCACTGCATCTCTGGTCACTGCCAGGTGAAGGAGGGTGAAGACACTGTGCGGGTAGCACTGCCACTTTTCACGGAAGTGGTCACTCCCACCAAGTAAAGGCTGTGGATGTTGTCTGCCTGGGCAAGACAAGTGCACTAATCTAAACTTTAAAATGCTCAGAAATTACAGCTAATCTCAAGATTTTAACTATCTCCTCGATTGGTTAATTTCTGTTTAACATTTCTACCTCACTGATAGGTCTTAACCTCAAGAACAATTTTAATTGCATCTTCTCTTCAGAAAATAATTCATTTTCAATTCCTACCTCGAAATCATTATTTATCCATAACTCTGGAACCTCAAGTATAAAAATAACTCACATCTACATCCTCAGCAACCAAAGAAGAGTAACATGTAGAATATCGTTTATTGTAACAATTATATTAGGTGTTGAGTAAGCATAATAATTGTGCATAGTTGATGAAGGCAGCGTTGTACTCGGTATATAAATAACAGTGAAAGTTCTTAATATTTCACACTGTGTATACCTGGAGTATACCTGAAGTGTGGCATCAAATATTTAATATTAATTGTAAATGCATTTTATCACTGTCATAAACTCTGACTTTACTATTTGTCAGAATTATTGATTTTTTAATATAAATAATGCATAAGTATACACTCTCTTAAGCAGTGTATCTCTCTTGATTATTTCATTTAAAAAATTAAGGAAGATAGGTTGATAAAGATGGTTTGTAAATCTAAGGTGGAAATAAGGAGGTATAGGTTTTGGGATGTTCAAGAAAAGATTGGAAGGAGCGTGTGAAGGAGGTTTTGTGATACAGGGGCTTGATTATCTAGCAGGGATATGTGGGCACTTTAGATCACAGTGAAGTGCACTAGGGGACCTTGACGTACTGTTAGAGTGGGAGCATGGTAATATCTATGAAGGGATTCAGAAAATTATTTAGTCAGACTTAAGTTTTGAAGGTGGGAAGTATACTACTGCCTGCACTTCTGGCTTCGTGGTCCATGTACAAGCATCGGATCTTGGCTTCAATTACTTGATATATTGTTGTGGTGGTAGCGAGTCTCTTGGGGACATGTCTGTGTGATGCTGTGAGGACTACCTGTTTAATTCAGTGCTGCCATATTATTATTATTATTATTATTATTATTATTATAATCAGAAAGAAGAGTGCTGCCATATGCTTTCTTAATGTAGTTGTACTTTGGAGATATTACCGTGTTTTCATGCATATAAGGCACACATTTTTTTCCATAAAAAGTCTTGGAAAGTCACCCTGCTCAAGGTCATGGTCTAGGGTAAGCTTTGGGTTAAGCTTTAGCGTAAATTAAAAGGGTAATTAACCATTGAATGTGATTACTGATTTACTGTTATGATACTTCTGTCGTGCACCTTATATGCCGGAAAATACGGTAGAAGTGGGTTGTTGGTCGATTAACTCGGCTTCTAGAATTTTCCTTCGGCAGGCATCCTTCACATTGTCGATAATAGTTTCACCTTACCAAATGATGAGGAGCTTTCGTGTGGATGTGTAAGTGATCGTTGTGTTATCCTGGCCTCAAAATTCTTCCCGGCCTCACCGATATAAACTCAGTGTTGCAGAGTATCTGGTGACACGTTTCTTGTCGTTTTTGGTGAAGCAGTTGACAGTTTTAGTTGAGATGGGAGAAAGACAGGTCATTTTTTGGTGTTTTATTTGACTCCAGGATGAAAGGAAATTACCAGCTTGTTTGATGAAGTATCTTCAGTTACTTTATTTGTGTCAGCCTCAAAGTAATTCTTATTAGCTTTGGTGAGACCCGTTTGGATAAAAACCATCTGGGAATATTCTTATTTATGGAATTGTTTCCAGATGGTTGCTTTCTCTTAATCAAATTCTCAATGTCCGTAAGAAAAGATTGAAAACTGTTTTTTTTCTTCTTTTTTTTTTTTAACTTTGGAAGTGGTGGCCAAAGAAATGTAAATAGTTTTTTTGTGTGTGTTTTGGCTTCCTGTACATGATTTGGGGTTCATTTCTTTTGGCGTCTAGGAAAGGCAGCTTCTTTTGTTGCTCCCACTATAAATTTAACGGACCAATTGATTCACCTTCTCGAAAAATATATAACGAAACTACCCAATTTCTCGCCCCGTATTGTGAGTATATTTGTCTATCTATACCAGATCATGTCTGTTGCTGTGATCTTCAGTTGTTTGTCTATCTCGAGATACTCCTTGTAGAAATTTAACTACTCTGGGGAGAGTGAGCTTCCCAAGCTACATTCAATTTTTTTCTACTTGAACTATTCTACTCTTGAGTGAGAACATTCAGCTATACGCAGTTTTGCTAACTATATTTTTTTTTAAACTAAGGAATCTTGGTGAACAAGAATTCAGCGTCAAGACTAAGCATCTTATTGTTATTTAGGTTGAGATTACCAATGGAATCCACCGAATCTAAGACGTAAGAGTCGGAGAATTTCCCAAGAAATGGTGCGAGTAACTCGTCGAACCCTTGCGAGTTTCTAGGATGAAAGTGAGCCACTACTTGAGATAATAGTTCTGAGTGGACTATTTTTGGTTGTCAACCCTGGGTGAGGGGGGAAAGGGGTTTCCGTAGACACAGATGTCTTGTTCGCTGGGTTGTGTGTGGGTAGAGCGCACCACATGCGCTGTTCCAACGTGTGCAGGTTCGAACCTCCTCTGGCCTAAGAGATAAAATGTTTGAAATAATATCGCTCATCTGCGAGTTGTTAAGCATATATATATATATATATATATATATATATATATATATATATATATATATATATATATATATATATATATATATATATATATATATATATATATATATATATTCACACATACACACACACATACACACACACACACACACACATGAACTCAAATTAAGTTGCAATGAACAACTGTCAGTGGATAAACAGAAGGGTGAACGAGGGGCCTAGATGGTAGAGCGTCGGACTGGCAATTTAAGGACCACGGTTCGAGAACCTCGTCCACCATTCAGATTATTCACACACACACACACACACACAAATACACACACACACACACACACACACACACACACACACACACACACACACACACACACACACACACACACACACACACACACACACACACACACACACACACACACACACACACACACACACACACACACACACACACACACACACACACACACACACACACACACACATACACACACACACACACACACATTGGTGGTGTTGGTGTGTAGCGTGTTAATTTCACGCGTAAAGAATAATAATAACTTTGCCAAAATAACAGAGTGGACACAGGAATGTGTTTGTTGCGGCAAGTTTTACACGAAGCAGCTAACAGACTGAAACTTTAAACCTTTGATTAGTCATTTTAAAGGCTTAACCCTGAGCACTTACTTTACAAGCTTAAGCTTAAATAGTCGTATTTTTTCACGCTTGACCTTGAACAGTCACTTTAGAAGCTTGAGTTTAGATAAAGTCATATTGCTATTCGTCTGGTGGTTTTTTTTCTAATACTTAATAATTACTTGTGGTAACAGCTGAATAAGGTAATTTTTTAAATTAAAGAAAAATCTTTAAAATGAAGGTAAAGGGCACATTATTTATAAGTTATGCTAAAGATCAAATATCTGTGTTTAATGGCTACATATTTACGCACAAAACTTAACCTCGGTTTTTTTTCGTTAAGTTCAGAATTATTTTTGCGAAATTATTGCAGACACAAATTTTCGCTTGCCTTATTCGGCAAGAAGAGCGTTACTATTTAAGCCAAAATCGCAAGTTTTACCTATTCGGCACGTCATATATATATATATATATATATATATATATATATATATATATATATATATATATATATATATATATATATATATATATATACAGTGGTCCCTCGTTGTTCGTAATTAATCCGTTCCTGGAGCCGTTACTATAAACGAAAATTACGATTTACGAATCAATTTTCCCCATAAGAAATAATGTAAATACAATTAATCCGTTCCTGACACCCAGAAGTATTAAAACAAAAAAATTTTTAACATGAAATATACATATAGTACATAAACAATACAATGGGAAATGATGAATGAAACATTAACAGCATAACACTTACCTTTATTGGAGATTCTTCTTAGTGTATGGGAGACTGGAGGAGGAGAGAGAGTGGATTGTTTACAGTTTGGAAGGGGAATCCCCTTCCACCAACACCTCAGGTACCATTTGCTTTTCTGGGGTTGCTTCTCTTCTCTGTTTCTTAATGCCACTAGGACCACCTTGAGAGTCACTGGAGTCCTGTCTCACAAAATAACTGTGGAGAGAGCTCTGTTTCTGGCGTCTCTTTAACACTTCCCTAAAATGGCCCAAGACTTTGTCACTGTACATGTTGCCAACCTGGCTTGCAACAACCTTGTTAGGGTGATGTTTCTCCATAAAGCTTTCCATCTTACCCCACATAGTAAAAATCTCTTTAATTTCTGAAGAAGGCACCTTCTTCCATCTCTCTTCCTCCTCCTCTGCAGCAAGATTCTGAGCTGCGATGTGTTGCTCTTCCTGCTGAACCTCTTGCAGCTCCTCAGTGGTGAGCTCTTCATTGTGGTCTTCCACCAATTCTTCCACATCCTCCAAACTCACATCCAACCCCATGGAACTCCCCAGTGCCACAATTGATTTTACAACAGACATAGGCTCATTAGGGTCAGTCCCAAATTCTTCAAAATCCCTCTTGTCGACACAATCTGGCCACAATTTTCTCCAGGCAGAGTTCAAAGTCCTGGTAGTCACTCCCTCCAAAGCCATACCTATAAGGGTTATGCAGTGGAGGATGCTGAAGTGTTCTCTCCAAAATTCCCTTAGGGTCAAGTGAGTGTCTGTGGTCACAGTCAAGCACCTGTGAAACATTGCTTTTGTGTAGAGTTTTTTAAAGTTTGCAATATCCTGCTGGTCCATGGGTTGGAGGAGAGGAGTGGTATTCGGGAGCAAGAACTTTACTGTGATGAACCCAAACTCCTCGAAAATTAGGTCATCCAAGTTTGGAGGATGAGCAGGTGCATTGTCCATTACTAGCAGGCACTTGAGATCCAATTTCTTTTCCAGGAGATACTCCTTCACACTAGGGCCAAACACTTCATTGAACCACTCGACGAAAATTTCCCTCGTGACCCATGCCTTACTATTAGATTTCCAAAACACACACAATTTACTCTTCATAACATTGTTTTTCCTGAACACTGGGATTTTCAGAATGGTACACTAGTAACGGCTTCACTTTGAAATCCCCACTAGCATTAGCACACAACATTAACGTCAGCCTGTCTTTCATAGGCTTGTGTACTGGCATTGCCTTTTCCTCTTGTGTAATGAAGGTCCTCTTTGGCATTTTCTTCCAAAAGAGGCCTGTTTCGTCACAATTGAACACTTGTTCAGGTTTCAGTCCTTCAGCCTCTATGTACTGGAATTCATGCATATATTTTTCAGCCGCCTTGTGGTCTGAACTGGCAGCCTCACCATGCCTTACCACACTGTGTATGCCAGTACGGTTCTTAAATCTCTCAAACCAGCCTTTGCTGGCCTTAAATTCACTCACTTCACCACTATTTGCAGGCAATTTCTTTACCAAATCTTCATGCAACTGCCTAGCCTTTTCACAAATAAACGAAGTCATAAGAGCATCTCCTGCTAATTGTTTCTCATTTATCCACACCAACAATAACTTCTCAACCTCTTCCAGTACTGGTGATCTCATTTTTGTCAGCATAGTTACTCCCTTTGCAACAACAGCATCCTTTATTTCATTTTTCTTGGCCACTATGGAACATAAGGTTGTGTAGGGTTTCTTATACATCCTGGACAGTTCGGCCACATTTGTACCACTTTCATATTGTTCAATGATGATTTTCTTAAATTCAATCGTATTTCTCACCTTCTTTACCACAGGCTTGGCACTAGGAGCTTTCTTTGGAGCCATGGTAGCTTATTTAGTACTTGCAAGCACTAAAATAAATGGAATATTATGAAATATTTCGCTTTTGCACGTGAGGGAACCTTCGCTCATTGGTAAACAATGCCAGACTGGCTGCCGCCCTGGCTCACGCCGTGGGTACGCGTCCAGGACGAACTACGACTCGCGAGTCAACCTATGAAAAGCGAGTCCATGTTTATACGAAAATACCTCTATGATTGGCGAATTTTACGATTGCCGGGAACTACGATATATATATATATATGGTCAGTCGTCACGTGAGGTCACAGACCCTGAGCTGCTTGGGGATTAGCGTGGACGGTTACAAAGCATGGCTTGCTTCTACAGTGTTTTAAAAGCTGAGGTTGGAGAGTTGAAGGAGGAGGTCTTGCTTCTCCAGGAGGAGATTAGGAGGCTGAAGGTCCACCTCAATGGGCCTGGGAGAGAGTGTGAGGTGGTTGGAGATGTGGGGAATGAGGCTTCTAGCAGTGAGGTGCAGTCTGTCTCTCACTGTGAGGAGGCTGTTGGTGGGGTGGTAGCAACGGCTACCAGCAGTGAGGTGCAGCCCAGCACCTGCTACAAGTGGCGAGTTGTTCACAGTAATGGGAGGCGCATCAGAGTAAGGAAAGTTAAGAGTGCAGATCTGAAGGTAGGAAATCGCTTCTCTGTTCTCCAGGATGAATGTACTTCAGTGGCCAGTGAAGGTAAGGGTACTACTGCCCCTGCTAATGAAGGTAAGCGCATTCTTGTGGTTGGTGACTCTCAGGTAAGATATGTTGATCGTGCTTTTTGTAATAGGAATAAGAAGATGAGAGATAGAGTGTGCTTCCCTGGAGCTGGTGTTGGGGACATTGTCAACAGACTGGATAATATCATGTCAGGTAATGGGAACAAGCCCATTATCTGTCTCAGTGCTGGTGGAAATGATATTGGGAAGGGTAGGAGAGAAGAGCTGCTAGATAAGTACAGGTCAGCTATAGATTTCATTAAGTCTAAGGGAGGGATCCCAATCATATGTAGCATCTTGCCTAGAAGGGGAGTAGGAAATGAATGGTTGTCTAGGGCAATTGGTGTAAATTGCTGGCTAGACAGATACTGCAAGGAACTTGCAATCCCATTCATTGACAACTGGAACAACTTTTATGGCAAACATGATATGTATGCAAGGGATGGGGTTCATCTCTCTGGGGCAGGGGTGGTAGCACTTGCAGACTCGATTGAGAAGGCCATTGGTGAAATGCCTATGATTTTAAACTGATGGAAGATAGAGGTATGGGTGTGTGTGGGAAACAAGCAGGTTGCAACACTAGGGTTGGAAACAGTAAATGTATAAAAGGCATTCAGCATGAAGTTATAAATAAAGACAATAGAACAGGTCAGCAAACAAAGGGGGACAGCAGAGGGCAGCAAGGGACTAGCTCCCTTAAGGTTTACTATACTAATAGCAGGAGTGTTAGAAATAAGATAGATGAGCTAAGATTAATTGCAAGTGCAGGAAACATAGATATTATTGCTATAACAGAGACCTGGCTCAATCTGAAAGATAGAGAGATGCCCTCTGAATGTCACATACAAGGCTATAAATTATTCCACACTGACAGGGTCAACAGGAAAGGTGGTGGAGTAGCGATGTATGTCAGAGACAATTTAAATTGTTGTGTTAGACAAGATATTAAATTAGAAGCGTCAGCCACTGAATCTGTTTGGTTACAGCTTCTCGAGGGCCGAGAAAAACTAATTTTGGGTGTGATTTACAGGGCCCCAAATCTTGATAGGGAGTGCAGTAAACTTCTATGGGACGAAATTCGTAAGGCATCTACATACGAAAATGTTGTGCTAATGGGAGATTTCAACTATAGACAGATTGACTGGAGCAATTTGACAGGAAATTTAGAGTCGGGTGACTTTCTTGATACGATCCAGGATTGTTTTTTAAAACAGTTTGTGACAGAGCCAACTAGGGGAAATAACCTCCTTGACTTGGTTCTTGCCAGTAGGGAAACACTAATTAATAATCTTGAGGTTAATGATGAGCTTGGGGAGAGTGATCACAAATCACTCAGTTTTAACATATCATGGAATTCCCCTAATAATGGCAATCAAGTCTCCGTCCCTGACTTTCGCTTGGCTGATTTCATAGGACTGAAAAATTACTTAGGTGGGCTGAACTGGAATGACCTGACTAGGGGTCAGGTAGGTGGTGATGGTTGCCGATATGATGCTTTCCAGGGCATAGTTCTAGCTGCTCAGTCAAATTATGTTCCAAATAGGGAAATCAGATCAAACAAAAATGATCCTAAATGGATGAACAATAGATTAAAATATCTGATTGGTCAAAAGAGAGGCATATATAGGCAAATCAAAAGAGGAGAGGGGCAATTAAGAAATCGATATATTCAGTTAAAGAGAGAAATAAAAAAGGGAATTAGAAAAGCAAATAGAGATTATGAGGTTAAAGTTGCAAGAGAATCGAAGACTAACCCAAAAGGATTCTTTCAGGTATACAGAAGTAAGATCAGGGACAAGATAGGCCCAACGAAAAAAACATATTTGACTGTGTTTGTTTAGTACTAAATTATTGTAAACGTATTTAAAATAAATTTAGTTGGGTTAGGCTAAAAATAATTTGGTGTTGTTATAATAAGGTTAGGTAAGTTTTCTAAGATGCTTTTGGTGCAAAATTAAAAATTTTTACATTAACATTAATGAAAATAAATATATCTTTAAAAGTATAAGAGAAAATTTTAGAAAAGACTTAATTTTAAATGAGTTCTTGCTAATTGACCAGTTTTACATATTCGGCACGACATATATATTATATATATATATATATATATATATATATATATATATATATATATATATATATATATATATGTGTGTGTGTGTGTGTGTGTGTGTGTGTGTGTGTGTGTGTGTGTGTGTGTGTGTGTGTGTGTGTGTGTGTGTGTGTGTGTGTGTAGCGCTGCTATTTTTGTATAGTGAAAGACTTAAATTGTAATAAAGACAATTATAACAACAGTAATTGCTGCCATACACAGACAAACACTTGTCATTCTGTGGTGAGTGAACCTCTCAGGCTGTGAGCACTGAGGAGGATTATGGTACTCGCACTCTAGCAGCTTGGTACGTGGATTCTAGCAGCTCCTTGGAACGTGCACTGTCGCAGCTCCTTAGTACATGTCCTGTAGCTTCCTGGTGCGTGCACTTAGGGTAACGTAAGGGTAAAGGGAAGAGAGTTCATGAGCCAGGCCGGAAAGAGTCGTCTAAACTGCAATATTTTCTCCTTAATACAGGAAAGTCCTGGAAATACTGAACCGACGCTGTCAGCCAATAAATTCCTTCTCTCCTTACCCCAGCACAAGTGTACAACACTTCATCTCAAGTTGCATATATTTTTTCCCCATGAGTCTGGCCTGCTTTCTATCATCAATTTTCAAACAAGGTATTCCTTCTTCCCTCTCTATTTATGGACACGAGAGATCGTGGGTTGCACTAAGACCACAACGAGTGTCTGTTTTTCCACCAGTTTCCAAACAAGTATCTCTTTTCTTTCTCCTTTCCTACTCCGTTTATGAGTATGATACACAAAGCAAAGAGAAGAAAAAGCTGATGGAGACGTTTCGGTCCGACTTGGACCATAGGGGGATTTCAACCACAGGGAGATTGACTGGGAAAACCTGGAACCACATGCGGGTGGTGCTGGAAAACCTCATGCACCAACATGTTAAGGACACTACCAGAGTGAGAGGGGAGGATGAACCAGCAAGATTGACTAGTTCATGGGTATGAAAGATCATGGGTTACACTGAACCCACAACAATAATGGGTTTGCTTCACGTCAGCCCATCAGTAACCTTTTTAAGTGCCTTGATGCTAGTGACGGGCAGTAAATTCAAGGAATTAGGCCTATCATACACTTCCTGATTGCCAGCACCTGTTATAGTTATTCCTCTGGTCGAACCTGATTAACAGTGCCTATTGTAGTGATTCTTTGGGTCGAACCTGATTGCCAACACCTGTTACGTAACATCAGTTACGTAAAAGATGAACATAATAGCGGTGTTCCTTGAACACAGCTATTATGTTCATGGGAAGAGCTGAACCCGTAGGTGTCACACAGCCTCTGGGGAAATGGCTGGCCCTTAGGCTCAAAAGGGGTTCAGATTCCGTTCTTTAGATCAAGAACCTCCCCGCCAAGGCACCTCTCTAGGGTTCCTTGAACACCAGATCTGGCCTGGTTTGGGACCGGGTTGCGGGGGAGGTTTCAGTTACCATGATAGTTTACGTGTAATGTCTTTGGGCAAATTTCCCCCTTTCTTAGAGGGAAGAGGGGAAGGTTAGACTGTTACAGTGAACAGTGATACATTTTACGGGTACAGGGACCAGTGATACAGTTCGCGGTTACAGTGACCAGTGATACAATTTGCGGTTACAGTGACCGGTTTGTGGGGAGCTGAGTTGCGAACTTCGCTTAGTCTGCGAATATCACTGTCGGGAAATTATTTTTGGCGCCCAGCGAAATTGCGGGTCTTTCCGCGGTAGATCGGAAGTGTCTGTGGTGAGCGGCAGCCACCTGTGTCTCGTGCAGATGTCTTGTGCAGCAGGTGTCTCATGCAACACGTCTCGTGTGACAGATGTCTCGTGCGATAAATGTGTCGTGCAACAGGTATCTCGTGTAACAGGTGTTTAATGCGGATGTCTTGTGCAGCAGGTATTCTGCTCAGCAATGTATCCTGTGTAGGTGTCTTGTGCAGGTGTTCTGCGCAGATGTCCTGAGCAGGTGCTCTGTGCAGGTGTGAGGACATACGCGAGGTTTCTCTCACGATTTGAACGTTTCAGAGCTACGCTGAGCTATAGCTCTGCCAGACTGCAGCAGCCAGTTGTTTTTAAATTCATCATTTGCTGTTAAATACATTTTTTATAGGCTCATGCAACCTAACCTAATCCAAACTAACAATCTAGTGTTATGTAACTTACTCTTACATAATCTAACTTGACTGAATTAGAGGAAACATGAAACGTTAAGAAATTGACGCTGTACGCCAGAAATTTAAGTTTTCGATTTTTTTTTTTTGACCGCTGGACACATTTACTGTAAGAATAGTAACGACTGTAGTAAAATGAACAAGGAGCCTGTGTGTGTGTGTGTGTGTGTGTGTGTGTGTGTGTGTGTGTGTGTGTGTGTGTGTGTGTGTGTGTGTGTGTGTGTACGAGCTACAAGTAGCACAAGCCAACACCTCAGTAACACAAGCCAGCACCTCAGTAACGCAAGCCAGGATCTCAGTAACACAAGCCAGCACCTCAGTAACACAATTCAGCATCTCAGTAACACAAGCCAGTATCTCAGTAACACAAGCCAACATCTCAGTAACACAAGGCAGTATCTCAGTAACACAAGCCAGTACCTCAGAAACACAAGACAGCATCTCAGTAACACAAGCCAGTATCTCAGTAACACAAGCCAACATCTCAGTAACACAAGGCAGTATCTCAGTAACAAGCCAGTACCCCAGAAACGCAAGCCAGTATCTCAGTAACACAAGCCAGTATCTCAGTAACACAAGCCAGTATCTCAGTAACACAAGCCAGTATCTCAGTAACACAAGCCAGTATCTCAGTAACACAAGCCATCATCTCAGTAACACAAGCCAGTATCTCAGTAACACAAGCCAGTATCTCAGTAACACAAGCCAGTATCTCAGAAACACAAGCCAGTATCTCAGTAACACAAGCCAGTATCTCAGTAATACAAGCCAGTATCTCAGTAACACAAGCCAGTATCTCAGTAACACAAGCCAGTATCTCAGTAACACAAGCCAGTATCTCAGTAACACAAGCCATCATCTCAGTAACACAAGCCATCATCTCAGTAACACAAGCCAGTATCTCAGTAACACAAGCCAGTATCTCAGTAACACAAGCCAGTATCTCAGTAACACAAGCCAGTATCTCAGAAACACAAGCCAGTATCTCAGTAACACAAGCCAGTATCTCAGTAACACAAGCCAGTATCTCAGTAACACAAGCCAGTATCTCAGTAACACAAGCCAGTATCTCAGTAACACAAGCCAGTATCTCAGTAACACAAGCCATCATCTCAGTAACACAAGCCAGTATCTCAGTAACACAAGCCATTATCTCAGTAACACAAGCCAGTACCTCAGTAACACAAGCCAGTACCTCAGAAACACAAACCAGTATCTCAGTAACACAAGCCAGTATCTCAGTAACACAAGCCGGTATCTCAGTAACACAAGCCAGTATCTCAGTAACACAAGCCAGTATCTCAGTAACACAAGCCAGTATCTCAGTAACACAAGCCATCATCTCAGTAACAGCGGCAAGAGACAGTGACTAACTTGAGAGTAATTGACAATTCAACATTATTAGTGCCAAGCTTGGACATGGGTGAAATTCCAGAGTCATTTAAAACAACGGATATAGCCCCACTCCATAAAGGTTGCAGCAAATCATTAGCTAAGAACTATAGACCAATAGCTCTGACGTCCCGCATCATAAAAATCTTTGAAAGAGTGCTAAGAAGCAGGATTGCAAATCACCTGGATTCCCAAAATCTGCACAATCCAGGGCAACATGGGTTCAGGGCAGGTCGCTCCTGCCTCTCACAACTACTGGATCACTATGATATGGCATTGGATGCACTGGAAGAAAATCAGAATGCAGATGTAATATACACAGACTTTGCAAAAGCATTTGGCAAATGCGATCATGGCGTAATAGCCCATAAAATACGTGCTAAAGGAATAACTGGGAAAGTAGGGAGATGGATCTTCAACTTCCTAACAAATCGAACACAAACAGTAGTGGTCAACAGAGTTAAATCGGAGGCTGCCATAGCGAAGAGCTCTGTTCCACAAGACACAGTACTCGCCCCCATCTTATTCCTTATCCTCATATCAGACATAGACAGAGATATACATCACAGCACCGTATCATCCTTTGCGGATGATACTAGGATCTGCATGAGGCTGTCATCTGCTGAGGACGCGGTTAACCTCCAAGAAGATATAAACAAAGTTTTCCAGTGGGCAACGGTAAACAATATGATGTGTACGAATGGTATATAATACCGACAAGATGAGAGTAAGACACATGTGCAACATCTGGGTATCTTTATTGTAGACGTTTCGCCATCCAGTGGCTTTATCAATACAAATTCTAGGACATAACTTGAAGACAGTAGAACTATGTACAGAAGATGAGGTAATCAGTCCCTCAACCTAGGAGTAGGTGCGAACAGCACCATAGTCGTGGAGATTCTGAATCCTGAATTCTGTGACAGAATCTCCACGACTATGGTGCTGTTCGCACCTACTCCTAGGTTGAGGGACTGATTACCTCATCTTCTGTACATAGTTCTACTGTCTTCAAGTTATGTCCTAGAATTTGTATTGATAAAGCCACTGGATGGCGAAACGTCTACAATAAAGATACCCAGATGTTGCACATGTGTCTTACTCTCAAACAATATGATGTTCAATGAGGACAAATTCCAACTACTCCGTTATGGAAAACTGGAGGAGATAAGAACTAGAACAGAGTATACTACTGACTCTGGCTATACAATAGAGCGGAAAACTAATGTAAGAGACCTGGGAGTAGTAATGTCTGAAGATCTCACTTTCAAGGATTACAACAGTGCCACGATCGCACGTGCAAAGAAAATGATAGGATGGATAATGAGAACATTCAAAACGAGCGATGCCAAGCCAGTGATGATCCTTTTCAAATCACTTGTTCTTTCTAGGCTGGAATACTGCTGTACATTAACATCTCCATTCAAAGGAGGTGAAATTGCAGACCTAGAGAGTGTACAGAGATCCTTTACTGCACGTATAAGTTCTGTCAAGCACCTTAACTACTGGGAACACTTGGAAGCACTTGTCTTGTACTCGTTGGAACGCAGGAGGGAGAGATATATCATAATCTACACTTGGAAAATCCTGGAAGGAATGGTCCCGAATCTGCACACAGAAATCACTCCCTACGAAAGTAAAAGACTGGGCAGGCGATGCAAAATGTCCCCAATAAAAAGTAGGGGCGCCATTGGTACACTAAGGGAAAACACCATAAGTGTCCGGGGCCCAAGACTGTTCAACAGCCTCCCATCAAGCATTAGGGGAATTGCCAATAAACCCCTGGTTGCCTTCAAGAGAGAGCTGGACAGATACCTAAAGTCAATGCCGGATCAGCTGGGCTGTGACTCGTACGTTGGACTGCGTGCGGCCAGCAGTAACAGCCTAGTTGATCAGGCCCTGATCCATCCATGGACCGGGCCGCGGGGGCGTTGATCCCCGGAATAACCTCCAGGTAAGCCGGTGTTGTTGTGATTTGACATTTTGTGCTACAAGGCTTGTACAAGCTTGTAACAGGCTTGTAACAAGTTTGTGACAGGCTTGTAACAACCTTGTAACAGACTTGTAAAAAGCTTCTGACAGACTTGTAACAAGCTTGTAACAGGCTTGTAACATGCCTGTGACAGGCTTGTAACAAGCTTGTGACAGATTTGTGAAAAGCTTGTGACAGACTTGTAAGAAGTTTGTAATAAGCTTGTGGCAGGCATGTAACAAGCTTGTGACAGACTTGTAACAAGCTTGTAACAGGCTTGTAACAAGCTTGTGACAGATTTGTAACAAGCTTTGTGACAGACATGTAACAAGCTTGTGACAGGCTTGTAACAAGCTTGTGACAGGCTTGTAACAAGCTTGTGACAGACTTGTCACAAGCTTGTGACATACTTGTAATAAGCTTGTGACAGACTTGTAACAAGCTTGTAACAAGCTTGTGACAGGATTGTAACAAACTTGTGACAGGATTGTAACAAGCTTGTGACAGACTTGTAACAAGCTTGTGACATGATTGTAACAAGCTTGTGACAGGATTGTAACAAGCTTGTGACAGGCTTGTAAGATTGTGACAGACTTGTAACAAGCTTGTGACAGACTTGTAACAAGCTTGTGACAGACTTGTAACAAGCTTGTAACTGGCTTTTAACAAGCTTGTGACAGACTTGTAACAAGCTTGTGACAGACTTGTAACAAACTTGTGACAGACTTGTAATAAGCTTGTGACAGACTTGTAACAAACTTGTAACAGACTTGTAATAAGCTTGTGACAAGCTTGTGACAGACTTGTAACAAGTTTATGACAGGCTTGTAACAAACTTGTGACAGACTTGTAACAAACTTGTGACAGACTTGTTACAAGCTTGTGACAGACTTGTAACAAACTTGTGACAGACTTGTAACAAGCTTGTGACGGACTTGTAACAAGCTTGTGACAGACTTGTAACAAGCTTGTGACAGGCTTTCGTTTAGATCCGAGTGACTGTTACCACCTGCTGGACTCGATACTACAATTTCTCTAAATCAACCCACTGTATTAATGGAAAAAAATAGACAAATGCAGTATAATATGATCATTGACTACGTTTCGCCCACACAGTGAACTTTATCAAGTCACAAATCTATTTTTTCCATCGTGTCGGTATTTAATACCATTTAATCTCTGCTGTATTACTACCGAGTTTCATCAACATGTTAAAAGGGCACAAGTGTAACTACTGTGACATTTTATTATATTCTGCCAACTTCAGCAACATCTCCCTCAACGTAAAAAAAAAAATTACATCAACTGGCAATTATATACCGCCAAGATTTCCGGGAAATTGACATCAAAGCCAAACATTTCTCGAAAACTTTGAGTTATTTCTGATTATTTCATCTCGTCAGTTTGCACAGACGCGAGAGATCTTACAAAATATGTCAGAGAGATTGTGGTGCAGATGTTACGAGCGTTGCAGAACTTCAGAGTATGTAAGATACGTGGCATCTGATCCATCGACTATGTGAAACACGCGAAGGAAAATGCTGTGCGCAGGTGTGTGCAGGATCATCGCCGGGAGTCTGCTGCACACGTGGTACAGCATACACGCTGTACTTCACTTGGCTGCTGTGCCACGCTCTACACGCATGCTAAGGAAGATGTTATCATGTGTACCGTGATGAGCTGAGTGTAGCTACACTGGTGACCAGGAAGGAGAGAGAGAGAGAGTTTAGGTAGGTATGTCTTGATACATGACTCTGACATCTACAAAATTTGGATTTCCGTACACGATGAGACGAAGTCTTCGCACAACCAACAGTACATTTAAGTTACATGTATTACAGTAGTAGTATAAAGGTATTTAGACACATATTTTTATATAATAAAACCGGCTACATCAGCAGTGTGTTACTACCCTATTCTATATGACACTTACACAGTGGGAACAAAAGCTAGCTAAGTTTCCCTGTTTTATCCCATCCATCGACTGTTGTGGGGGTATTGAGAGTGGGGAGGGGGAAGGGTGGGTAACGGAGGGGGGTAATATTCTATATTTAGGTCAGGCTTTGAACGAGTTCAGGTAGGATAGCAGCTCTTAACCACTAAAGATGAAATCTGTGTAAAAGAGAAAGAGAGATAAAGGCTAGGATTAGTGAAGCACTTTGTGTGTGTGCGTGTGTGTGTGTGTGTGTGTGTGTGTGTGTGTGTGTGTGTGTGTGTGTGTGTGTGTGTGTGTGTGTGTGTGTGTGTGTGTGTGTGTGTGTACATTACTGGCCGGACTTAAAGGTTCTGGTATTAGGTAATTTCTGCTGATGACTTAAACGAGCCACCAGTATTTTTAGACTACACCTGCGTCCAGTCCAGGTGGTGGCAGACACTGTGAACAAGATGGTGGTTGACACTGTGAACGAGGTGGTGGCTGACACTGTGAACGAGGTGGCGGCTGGCACTGTGAACAAGGTGGTGGCTGACACTGTGAACGAGGTGGTGGCTGACACTGTGAACGAGATGGTGGGTGACACTGTGACCGAGGTGGTGGCTGACACTGTGAACGAGGTGGCGGCTGGCACTGTGAACAAGGTGGTGGCTGACAGACAAGGTGGTGGCTGACAGACAAGGTGGTGGCTGACAGACAAGGTGGTGGTAGACACTGTGAACGAGGGGGTGGCAGACACTATGAACGAGGTGGTGGCAGGCACTGTGAACGAGGTGGTGGCAGGCACTGTGAACGAGGCGGTGGCAGACACTGTGAACGAGGTGGTGGCAGAGACTGTGAACGAGGTGGTGGCAGGCACTGTGAACAAGGTGATGGTAGACACTGTGAACGAGGGGGTGGCAGACACTATGAACGAGGTGGTGGCAGACACTTTGAACGAGGTAGGGGCAGGCACTGTGAACGAGGTGGTGACAGACACTGTGAAGAAGGTGGTGGTAGACACTGAACGAGGGGGTGGCAGGCACTGTGAAGAAGGTGGTGGTAGACACTGAACGAGGGGGTGGCAGGCACTGTGAATAAGGTGGTGGTATACATTGTGAACGAGGGGGTGGCAGACACTATGAACGAGGTGGTGGCAGGCACTGTGAACGAGGTGGTGGCAGGCACTGTGAACGAGGTGGTGGCAGGCACTGTGAACGAGGTGGTGGCAGGCATTATGAACGAGGTGGTGGCAGGCACTGTGAACGAGGTGGTGGCAGGCACTGTGAACAGGGTGGTGGCAGGCATTGTGAACGAGGTGGTGGCAGACAAATTAGGGTAATTGGTGTAGTGAGGCGAACGGGATTGTTGACGATTAAGGACAGAAAGGTGACGGAGCCTCCAGAATTATGCCCTTGATGAAGGAATCTTCATCCAAGGAACTGGAAGCACTCTTCCTCGGATATAATATGGTTAACTCCGCCTGCCGGTGACTATATTGATAATAGAGAGGAAGAAAAAATCTTGTTTTAATAACCTAATGGAATTGCATGACAAAATGACGAAAGATCAGACAAGAAAGACCAGGACGGGGAGACTGCGTCGTCCTAGACTGTCAAAAGTCCTTCGATACGGTAATTCACACGAGAGCTAATATAAAAATGTCCCTCATACGAGAATATAAAAAGGTCCCTCATACGAGAATATGAAAGGGTCCCTCACACAAGAACTTTTATAAAAAGTCCTCCACAAGAACTAATATAAAAAGGTCACTCACGAAAACAAATATGAAAAGATCCCTCATACGAGAATATAACAAGGTCCCTCACACGAGACTTAATATAAAAAGGTCCCTCATAGGAGAGAAATACGGAAATCAAGAAACCCATGTCGAATGACTGATAGGGAAGTTCAGTAAGAAGGTAGAGCGAGGATGGGGAATAAATAACAAATGAAGTCGCACCGAGACAGTTTCTTGAACACGTACTTCTGATATGTGCAAATATTACCGGGTGAGACTCCAACGTGTCAGTGTTTGTAGAGGACATGACCTCAGGAGGATAAGAACAGAAACTGAATGAACTCTACCACACGAAGGCTTGTACAAACTAGGGGAATGGTCCGACAAGTGGCTCCTGGAATTCGTCCCCAGTAAATGCAGGGTTATGAGAACGAGATCAAGATTTGAGAGGGCGAAAGTTACTGAAACGGAGGGAGAAAATGACATAAGGGACCTGGGAGTAGTAATGTCTGAGGATCTCACTTTCAAGGATCACAACAGTGCCACGATCGCACGTGCAAAGAAAATGATAGGATGGATAATGAGAACTTTCAAAACGAGAGATGCCAAGCCCATGATGATCCTTTTCAAATCACTTGTTCTCTCTAGGCTGGAATACTGCTGTACATTAACATCTCCATACAAAGCAGGTGAAATCGCAGATCTAGAGAGTGTACAGAGATCCTTTACTGCACGTATAAGTTCTGTCAAGCACCTTAACTACTGGGAACGCTTGGACTTGTACTCGTTGGAACGCAGGAGGGAGAGATATATCATAATCTACACTTGGAAAATCTTGGAAGGAATGGTCCCAAATCTGCACACAGAAATCACTCCCTACGAAAGTAAAAGACTGGGCAGGCGATGCAAAATGCCGCCAATAAAAAGTAGGGGCGCCATTGGTACACTAAGAGAAAACACCAAAGTGTCCGGGGCCCAAAACTGTTCAACAGCCTCCCATCAAGCATTAGGGGAATTGCCAATAAACCCCTGGCTGCCTTCAAGAGAGAGCTGGACAGATACCTAAAGTCAGTGCCGGATCAGCCGGGCTGTGGCTCGTACGTCGGACTGCGTGCGGCCAGCAGTAACAGCCTAGTTGATCAGGCCCTGATCCATCGGGAGGCCTGGTCATGGACCGGGCCGCGGGGGCGTTGATCCCCGGAATAACCTCCAGGTAATGGGGGGATATCACACCAAAGCTGAGCCGCACACATAGCACAACGTCGGTATATGAAAAGTTAACAAATATACTCTGAAGCATTCAGACTACTGTACCTCGTGACCCAGTACTGGGTCACGAGGTTACAGCATAGAACCCTCATGGCATCAAGTATACGAAGAAAATCGAGAAAGTGCAAAGGTTTGCTGTACGTCTGGGACCAGGAAGCTCTAAAAGTGCAGATCAGTATCGGTAACATGCATACTCAAACATGCGATGGAGGAGATAATAAGAGATTGGTGTAGCATTTGCAGAGTGATACCGATCTGTAGGTTCAAGCTTGCCATCTGTCATCGCTTTTTAAGACAAGAGTCACTTTGCCTGTCTTGCTTGTGTCTGGTAGTTCCCATCTCTGGTGATTTACTTTATATCTTAGCTACTGAGCTTTAAAGTACAGATTAGTTTTGCTAACCTGCATATTGTAGGTGATGGAGTTTATAGAACACTACCCCAGGACCCTAGTAGCGCCTGTAAGGTGCTAATGGAAGCCAGATAAAACTGAGAGAAGCTGGCTAGACAGCCAGGTCGCTATTGACGTGGCTTATAGGTGGCATATCTATGGTGAGGAAGAAAGTGCCAGCATGGAGTAGAGTATTTAATGAAGAGCTTCACAAGTATGTGTGTGTGTGTGTCATTCAGTGCAAGGAGTAATAAAGGCTCGATACCCCCGTCCGTTAAGTGCTGCTCAGATTCTGACCAGTTAGGCTGTTGGTGATCGTGAAGGAAACAAGTCGAGTCTCCTAGGTGAGTATTGATAAAAAAATTCAGGTAGCTGAAAAAACAACTTATGTTAAATTGGTTCACTTCTAGTCCACGAAAGTTAAGTTAGCAGTTCTTTGTCAGCAGTGCTGTGACACAGTGAACTTCTTTGTCAGCAGTGCTGTGACACAGTGAACTTCTTTGTCAGCAGTGCTGTGACACAGTGAACTTCTTTGTCAGCAGTGCTGTGACACAGTGAACTTCTTTGTCAGCAGTGCTGTGACACAGTGAACTTCTTTGTCAGCAGTGCTGTGACACAGTGAACTTCTTTGTCAGCAGTGCTCTGACACAGTGAACTTCTTTGTCAGCAGTGCTCTGACAGTGAACTTCTTTGTCAGCAGTGCTGTGACACAGTGAACTTCTTTGTCAGCAGTGCTGTGACACAGTGAACTTCTTTGTCAGCAGTGCTGTGACACAGTGAACTTCTTTGTCAGCAGTGCTGTGACACAGTGAACTTCTTTGTCAGCAGTGCTGTGACACAGTGAACTTCTTTGTCAGCAGTGCTGTGACACAGTGAACTTCTTTGTCAGCAGTGCTGTGACACAGTGAACTTCTTTGTCAGCAGTGCTCTGACACAGTGAACTTCTTTGTCAGCAGTGCTGTGACACAGTGAACTTCTTTGTCAGCAGTGCTGTGACACAGTGAACTTCTTTGTCAGCAGTGCTGTGACACAGTGAACTTCTTTGTCAGCAGTGCTGTGACACAGTGAACTTCTTTGTCAGCAGTGCTGTGACACAGTGAACTTCTTTGTCAGCAGTGCTGTGACACAGTGAACTTCTTTGTCAGCAGTGCTGTGACACAGTGAACTTCTTTGTCAGCAGTGCTGTGACAGTGAACTTCTTTGTCAGCAGTGCTGTGACACAGTGAACTTCTTTGTCAGCAGTGCTGTGACACAGTGAACTTCTTTGTCAGCAGTGCTGTGACACAGTGAAATTCTTTGTCAGCAGTGCTGTGACACAGTGAACTTCTTTGTCAGCAGTGCTGTGACACAGTGAACTTCTTTGTCAGCAGTGCTGTGACACAGTGAACTTCTTTGTCAGCAGTGCTGTGACACAGTGAACTTCTTTGTCAGCAGTGCTGTGACACAGTGAACTTCTTTGTCAGCAGTGCTCTGACACAGTGAACTTCTTTGTCATCAGTGCTGTGACACAGTGAACTTCTTTGTCAGCAGTGCTGTGACACAGTGAACTTCTTTGTCAGCAGTGCTGTGACACAGTGAACTTCTTTGTCAGCAGTGCTCTGACACAGTGAACTTCTTTGTCAGCAGTGCTCTGACACAGTGAACTTCTTTGTCAGCAGTGCTCTGACACAGTGAACTTCTTTGTCAGCAGTGCTGTGACACAGTGAACTTCTTTGTCAGCAGTGCTGTGACACAATGAATCTCTTTGTCAGTTGGGTTCTGACACGGTGAACCTCTTTGTCAGCTGGGCTCTGGCACAGTGAACCTCTTTGTCAGCTGGGCTCTGGCACAGTGAACCTCTTTGTCAGCTGGGCTCTGACACAGTAAACTTCCTGTCAGCTGTACTCTGACACAGCAAACTTCCTCGTCAGCTGGACTCTGGCACAGTAAACTTCCTCGTCAGCTGTACTCTGACACAGTAAACTTCCTCGTCAGCTGGATTCTGACACAGTAAACTTCCTGGTCAGCTGGACTCTGACACAGTAAACTTCCTGGTCAGCTGGATTCTGACACAGTAAACTTCCTCGTCAGCTGGACTCTGACACAGTAAACTTCCTCGTCAGCTGGACTGACACAGTAAACTTCCTCGTCAGCTGGACTGACACAGTAAACTTCCTCGTCAGCTGAACTCTGACACAGTAAACTTCCTCGTCAGCTGGACTGACACAGTAAACTTCCTCGTCAGCTGGACTGACACAGTAAACTTCCTCGTCAGCTGAACACAGTAAACTTCCTCGTCAGCTGACTCTGACACAGTAAACTTCCTCGTCAGCTGGACTGACACAGTAAACTTCCTCGTCAGCTGGACTGACACAGTAAACTTCCTCGTCAGCTGGACTGACACAGTAAACTTCCTCGTCAGCTGGACTGACACAGTTCCTCGTCAGCTGGACTGACACAGTAAACTTCCTCGTCAGCTGGACTGACACAGTAAACTTCCTCGTCAGCTGGACTGACACAGTAAACTTCCTCGTCAGCTGGACTGACACAGTAAACTTCCTCGTCAGCTGGACTGACACAGTAAACTTCCTCGTCAGCTGGACTGACACAGTAAACTTCCTCGTCAGCTGGACTGACACAGTAAACTTCCTCGTCAGCTGGACTGACACAGTAAACTTCCTCATCAGCTGGACTGACACAGTAAACTTCCTCGTCAGCTGGACTGACACAGTAAACTTCCTCGTCAGCAGTGTTGCTCCATATAATCTTCTTCCTTTATTTTAGTAGAGCGTTATACACAAGCGTCCCTTAGCCTAACACACACACACACACACACACACACACACACACACACACACACACACACACACACACACCTAGCCAAGCACGTGAAGAAACTAGAGAAAGTGCAAAGGTTTGCAACAAGACTAGTCCCAGAGCTAAGAGGTATGTCCTACGAGGAGAGGTTAAGGGAAATCAACCTGACGACACTGGAGGACAGGAGAGATAGGGGGGACATGATAACGACATACAAAATACTGAGAGGAATTGACAAGGTGGACAAAGACAGGATGTTCCAGAGATTGGACACAGTAACAAGGGGACACAGTTGGAAGCTGAAGACACAGATGAATCACAGGGATGTTAGGAAGTATTTCTTCAGCCACAGAGTAGTCAGTAAGTGGAATAGTTTGGGAAGCGATGTAGTGGAGGCAGGATCCATACATAGCTTTAAGCAGAGGTATGATAAAGCTCACGGCTCAGGGAGAGTGACCTAGTAGCGATCAGTGAAGAGGCGGGGCCAGGAGCTCGGACTCGACCCCCGCAACCTCAACTAGGTGTGTACACACACACACACACACACACACACACACACACACACACACACACACACACACACACACACACACACACACACACACACACGCGCGCGCACTCACACACACACACGCACTCACACACACGCACTCACACGCGCGCGCATTCATTATGTTGAACGGGCTGTAATTATGCCTTCACTCACGTCAAAGAGGTACCTATTGGCGTTCTTACGCGAGTATACTGAGCGCACGCACGCTAAAAGGTCAGTATTTGTCCCAAAAATGCTTTCAGCGTACACACAGACACACACATACGCGCGCGCGCGCGATGAAGTTCATGGAGCAGGGAGAGAATGGACCTAGTAGCGACCAGCGAAGAGGCGGGGTCAGGTGCTGTGACTTAACCCCTGCGGCCACAAATAGGTGAGTACAAACAGGCGAGTACACAAGCACATTTAACACAGTGCTGTAATAAAAAAAATACTAGGTTAAAAACTACAGTAATAGGGCAGCAACTCCACTGGTTCAAGGAATTCATAACAGGAAGGCGATAATAATGTAAGGGAGGAAACAGCATGGGCGAGTGTGTCAGCCAGGGTTCAACAAGGTTAGGTACTGGGACCAGTACTTTTTCTGGTGGAAGTGAACGACATGACGGAAGATACTGAATCAGAAAATGTGGTATGAACAAGAGTAATAAAAACATGAAGAGGGTAAAGAAATGTTGCAAACAGACGTGAACAGACTGCAAGATTGGTGTGACAAGCAGTTACTGAAGTTTAACTGAAGTGATTGCAAGATTGTGAAAAGTGAGAAGCGGGTGAAAAACCGAGTGCAGGATCAGGGTACTAAGGCTGCAAACCTAGCTCAAGGTGAAGGATCTAGGGGTGAGCATAGTACCGAACATATTGCCTGAGGTGCACATCAACTGAATAACCTCGCCAACACGTGCACGTTTGTGAAATATAAAAATGTCTTCCAACAATCTCAACAGATATTCATACATGACACAATATACGACATACATCAGATCCATCTTGATGTATGCAGCACCAGAATGGAACCCTCCCTGATCAAGCATGCCAAGAAACTGGAAATAGTGCAGAGATTTGCAACAAGTCTAATCCCATAGGTAATGGGTATAAGGTATGAGAGACTGAAGGTGATAACAGAGGACCAGGGGGAAGACATGATAACGACGCACAAAATACTGAAAGGAATTGGTAGAGTGGACAAGAGCAGGCTGCTCCGGAGGCGAAAAACAAGTATACGAGGACATAGCTGGAAGTTAAAAACACAAATGAGTCGTAGGGATGTTAGGAAATATTTCTTTAGCCTAAGAGTAGCCAGGAAGTGGAATGACCTGAACAGCGAAGTGGTAGATGCAGGATCCATACATAGCTTCAAGAAGCCAAGAGAGACAGCTGCCAGTTTGAGAGGCAGGAAGAGGAGCTGCGCCTCGACTCCAGCAACCACAAAGAGGTAAATACACCCAGACCGCAGCAAAGCGTGACCATGATACACTATAATAAAGGACTACTCTGGGCTGTAAATTGCAGATCACGACACACATTGCTTGTGATGATGTGTATTAGAACCCATAAGCTTAATGACTGCATTTGGGATCACACAGTGTGTCGAT
This sequence comes from Cherax quadricarinatus, assembly GCF_038502225.1. Lineage (NCBI taxonomy): Eukaryota > Metazoa > Arthropoda > Malacostraca > Decapoda > Parastacidae > Cherax > Cherax quadricarinatus. The sequence continues at coordinate 4,822,763 of NC_091321.1, forward strand.
GTTGAGTGTGTGGGAGTGACTGTGTAAGGTGGAGGGTGATAACTGTGTGTATGGTGGAGGGTAATGACTGTGTGTGGTGGAGGGTGATGATTGTGTGTGGTGGAGGGTGATGATTGTGTGTGGTGGAGGGTGATGATTGTGTGTGTGGTGGAGGGTGATGATTGTGTGGTGGAGGGTGATGACTGTGTGTGTGGTGGAGGGTAATGACTGTGTGTGTGTGGTGGAGAGTAATGACTGTGTGTGTGGTGGAGGGTGATGATTGTGTGTGTGGTGGAGGGTGATGATTGTGTGTGGTGGAGGGTGATGATTGTGTGTGGTGGAGGGTGATGATTGTTTGTGGTGGAGGGTGATGACTGTGTGTGTGTGGTGGAGGGTGATGATTGTGTGTGTGGTGGAGGGTGATGATTGTGTGGTGGAGGGTGATGATTGTGTGTGGTGGAGGGTGATGATTGTGTGGTGGAGGGTGATGATTGTGTGTGGTGGAGGGTGATGACTGTGTGTGTGGTGGAGGGTGATGACTGTGTGTGTGTGGTGGAGGGTGATGACTGTGTGTGTGGTGGAGGGTGATGATTGTGTGTGTGGTGGAGGGTGATGATTGTGTGTGTGGTGGAGGGTGATGATTGTGTGTGTGGTGGAGGGTGATGATTGTGTGTGGTGGAGGGTGATGACTGTGTGTGTGGTGGAGGGTAATGACTGTGTGTGTGTGGTGGAGGGTGATGATTGTTTGTGGTGGAGGGTGATGACTGTGTGTGTTACCTGGAGGTTACCTGAAGGTTATTCCGGGGATCAACGCCCCCGCGGCCCGGTCCACGACCAGGCCTCCCGGTGGATCAGGGTCTGATCAACAAGGCTGTTACTGCTGGCCGCACACAGTCTAACGTACGAACCACAGCCCGGCTGATCCGGCACTGACTTTAGGTATCCAGCTCTCTCTTGAAGGCAGCCAGGGGTTTATTGGTAATTCTCCTTATGCTCGATGGGAGGCTGTTGAACAGTCTTGGGCCCCGGACACTTATGGTGTTTTCTCTTAGTGTACCAATGGCGCCCCTACTTTTAATTGGGGGTATTTTGCATCGCCTGCCCAGTCTTTTATTTTCGTAGGGAGTGATTTCTGTGTGTGGAGGGTGATGACTGTGTGTGTGTTGGAGAGTGATGACTGTGTGGTAGAGGGTGATGACTGTGTGTGTGGTGGAGGGTTGACGTGTGTGTGTGGTGGAGGGTTGACGTGTGTGTGTGGTGGAGGGTTGACGTGTGTGTGTGGTGGAGGGTGATGAATGTGTGGTAGAGGGTGATGACTGTGTGTGTGGTGGAGGGTGATGACTGTGTGTGTGGTGGAGGGTGATGAATGTGTGGTAGAGGGTGATGACTGTGTGTGGTGGAGGGTGATGACTGTGTGTGTGGTGGAGGGTGATGACTGTGTGGTAGAGGGTGATGACTGTGGTGGAGGGTGATGACTGTGTGTGGTGGAGGGTGATGACTGTGTGTGGTAGAGGGTGATGACTGTGGTGGAGGATGATGACTGTGTGTGTGGTGGAGGGTGATGACTGTGTGTGGTGGAGGGTGATGACTGTGTGGTGGAGGGCAATGACTGTGTGGTAGAGGGTGATGACTGTGGTGGAGGGTGATGACTGTGTGGTGGAGGGCAATGACTGTGTGGTAGAGGGTGATGACTGTGGTGGAGGGTGATGACTGTGTGTGTGTGGTGTAGGGTGATGATTATGTGTGTGGTGGAGGGTGATGATTATGTGTGTGGTGGAGGGTGATGACTGTGTGTGGTGGAGGGTGATGACTGTGTGCGGGTGCGTGCGTGCGTATAGAAAACAAACACCATACAGTACACGTTTTCAAGAGTAGGTATGACAGTGCCCAACAAGCCAAGAATCAATAATATCGGGCCCAGGAGCTGAGACTTGACGCTCTCAAACGCAAATCGGTGACCAAACACTCACATGTAGTTGAAATGATGCCCATGGAACTACTCATCACTAGACTATCCACCCTGGAAATACTATCACTAGACTATCCACCCTGGAAATACTATCACTAGACTATCCACCCTGGAAATAAATTGTATTTCCCTAATCTTGAGCGCTTTATCTCTGATGTTTCATTTTCTTTCATTTCTGTCTCCCTTACTTCGTCTTCTGTTGGTATAACTCTGTGTTATCAGTCTCAGTCTTTCTTATCATGATATCTTTCTACCGAGGAATCGTAGAGAATATTTTGGTTATAATCATAGCCATATTTTGTAAAGAGGTGGACGGTAAGCCAGCGGAAGTCCTCGGTCAAATGACCAAAAGCTCCAGCTGTGTGTCATCATATAACTAAGATCCGCGTCAGGAAACACTTGTCCTTTTATACCTACCTATGAAGTGAACAAGGTCCCACGGCCTTAATAAAATGTCCTTGATGCTTGCTTATATCTTTAATCACAGTTTGTTGGTATTCTGTACCAGGTGTTCACCGTATCTTTCTGTTTCACTAGATATAGCGTTTGTGTTTCCTGAGAAATATTAATGAAGAGATCAAACATAGGAAAGGAATGTTGTTGGAGACTGCAGAGGAAAAGGGAGCCACTAAACTATTTTACAGACCTCACTTGTTAGCACTAACAAAGACGTTTACTTCAGAGGAGGGAAATACAAAGGGAACAAAATGGCTTTCGAGAAATAAGAACAAACTAATTTTCTCTGGTACGAAAATTATATATAAAAAGGACTGATTTCATAGAGGAAGTACGAACACGGAAGACGGCAAAGATATGAGTGAAATTCTGAAGTAATGTGTGAATCCACGTTTGATAATCCCGTCGGTACCATGGCGGTAGAAGACTCCACTTCTTGTTTTATGAAGGCATCCCATCCTACAAATAACATAACTGGTATTAATGTAAATCTTAAAGACTTTGAAAAATAAGTTGGCATCATGCCCATGCTCTCGGCACCGGGGCCAGCAGACTCTGGGATGGCAATAGCGATATAAATAAATGCAAAACACAACTGGCAAGGGTGCTTAACATTCTTCGGAGAAAGAGTTGAGACTCAGATGAGATTGCAGAGACTCTGAGATGGCGGACATAGTTCCACTTTAGAAAGGAGACAGTAGAGCCATGGCAAAGTAACAAAAAGTTAGTTGCATTAGTATCACAACGTAAAAAAATTTAGTAGGGTGCTAAGAGGACAAATTACCAGTTCACTGGAAGGGAACGAACTCCACACTCCAGAACATTATAACTGAAAAATATATAGCAATTGAGAGAACTCCATGATAACACTACTAAGGTATTCTAAGAAAACAAAAAAGCAGGGATTATGTACATGGATTTTTTTTTCAAAAACATTTGACAGGTGCACCATGGAGTGAAAGCCTCTCAAGGTGAAAAGTTGTGGAAGGCAGAGTAGAGGAAGTGGATCTGTTCTAGTGAACAGATCACAAAGAATGATGGTAAGCCCAACAAAATTATCTTAACCTCTCAACAAGCTCAATACCCCAAGAAACAGTCCTTGCAACTTCAATGGTTTTTAGCCTTATAAAAAAACAGCAATCGCAGCTTCGTATCATCGCTAGCGGACGATACCAACATCAGCCTGAAGCATGTCTACGTGGAAGATGCAATATAGATGTCAACATCGTCTTCCAGTTAGCAACATAGTGTAACTTGATGTTTAATATTCGCAAATTCCCACTATATAAATTAGAAAAGCACGAACATCTTAAAATGAATACAGAATACATAAAGCAGGAAGATATTTCTACTGAACAAAAGAAACAGGTAATAGGTCTCAGAACAAAAAATATCATATAGCCAATATTTGACAGAACTTAATACGGTCGTTTTGCTTCAAAGGTCAGGAAAATGATAGACTGGATTATGAAAACTTCAAGAAGGAGAAAAATCAGGCCAGTGATAATACTATTCAGAGCATTTGTGCTCTCATGTGGAATACTGCTCAGTGCTCACAGCTCCCTTTAAGACAGGAGAGTCGTTAGTGCTTGTAAATGTACGGAGGTCGTTTGCTGTCTGCACAGAAACAATAAACCATCTAACCTACTGGGAACGACTCAAAGCACTTAAAACACACTCCCTGGAAAGGAGAAGACAGATATACCTGATAATATATACATTAGAGTCAGGTCCCTGACCTAAACGCAACGATATGGAAAGAAACGTAGAATATGGAGACAAGGAGAGATACGTAGAATAAAGTACGGGCGGGAGGGACACAATTAGAGAACACAGTCCACAGCTATTCAACTGTTATTAGCAAATATCAGAAATACTGTCGGAACAAAAGTAGAAGACTTCAAAGACAAGAATGAAAGTTTCTGTAAGATGTGACGGATCAGCCAGGTTGTGATGACTCTCCAGGGCCACACACACAAACATTTTGGCTCAGGAGTCGGTAGGGGAGTCTAACTTCAGGCCTGGCAACGAGAACAGAACTCAAAACCTGCCAAAAACAGTTATGGCATACCATACCATCACAGGTATGGCACACAGTACCATCCCACCATACCATATATACCAAGCTTTGCAACGACCTATGGTAAGATAAACACTCTTAACTTCAAAACTAAAATGTAGAAATTCTTGAGTGTAAGAAAATTACGATGTGAGTTGTCAAAGACCGAATCAAACGTTCATCGTAGTTCGTGGATAATTTGGTGGCAGCTTCTCACCCACTTAGCTGTAGCAAGGACTCCACCAGCAGCTCACACACCACCTGTAACCACCGCCATCAATCACTGCATTTTCCTGACCACTAACCTCGACCAATTTGCGTTCCCACCACAACATGTCTTCGGCGAACACCAAAACTAGCTATTAACTCAACCACACCGCACCAACCAATCTTCTGTACTCCCATCACGGTCACCAGCATTAGCGTGTGTGTGTGTGTGTGTGTGTGTGTGTGTGTGTGTGTGTTAGTTACCAGTTTTTGTCAAAGGCACTTGTCGATAGACACTTGGTCTGTTTTTTTTTTTTTTTTTTTTTTTTTTTTTTTTTTTTTTTTTTTTTTTTTTTTTTTTTTTTTTAGTGTATCTGTGGGAGGGGGCGTGCGCGCGCGCCTGCGCACGTACGTACGCTTGTACTTACCTAATTGTGTTTCTGACGGTTGAGTCTCAGCCCCTTGTCCCACTTCTTGAACTAGAGTAGCTGGTATTCTGGTTCGTGGCATCTCACAGGAGGAGTCACCCTTGAAACTATGTATGGAGTTATTTTCCACTGCTTCCTCCTCTCGTTCATTCCAGTTATAATTGGTCAATAATTATAATGAGTGGCTACCCTGAGACTGAAGAAGTATTTTCTGACGTCTCAGTTTATCATCTTTGTTTTAGTTTTCTGTGTCTTTTCATTTCAGACTAATCCTATGGTAATCAAGTTTTCCCTTGGTCCTTGTCTCTTCCAGGATCGTCAGGTTCAGTTCGTGCATTCTCTCTTAGCTCACTCTCTTAATCTCTAGAACTAATGTTCTTGCAAACGTGTGAACCTTCTTCAGCTTCTGAATATGCTTGACCAGGTGTAAACTTCATACGCGTACAACGTACTTGACGCCAGGCGCGACGTATGTCGTGATATACGTTGTGACATATGTCGTGTACAGCGCCTGAAACGATACTGTGTTTAAGTCCATGAAGCCGGTTCTGAGATTAACTTACCAAGTGTATGCTGTTTATATGCTCCTCTGTGCCGAAATGTATCGTATGATGTTTACTCCTACATCGTTCTCCTCCTAATTTAGTGATATTTATATTGACACACCTCGAGATGTACTCCGTCTGTGTTCTTCTCTCTCCCTCTCCAGTTTGCATGACATTATAATTATCTGGTTTGTACGTAATTAGCCACTTGCTGGACTACCCTTACAGGCTGCCTGAGTCTTTATTCCCTTCCATTTTTAACCTTCTCATTTGTTTAACATAACAAATAATAATCTTTATTTCTACAAGTACATGTACAAGGTATACAGGTCTAGCTGACATCAGTGACATACTACTATATGGAAAGCCGCTTGTTATGTAGAACATTTAGGGCAAATTAGGTCAATTTTGCCCCAGGATGCGACCCACACCAGTCGACTAACTCCCAGGTGCCCACTGTACTGATAGGTGAACACGGACAACCGGTGTAAGGAAACACGCCCAATGTTTCTATCCTCGCCGGGAACTGAACCCGGAGTCTCAACGTGTGAAGTGAGAGCTTTTGCCACGGGCTACAACATCCTTACGTTTCAATCCCCTCTGGCAGGCTATTACATATATTATGAAAATTCAGTCCTTAGGTGACTAGAATCGTTACCCTCTCCCTCTTTCCCGTCCAGAAACATTCATTCTAAAACTTGATCCACTATAGTACTAAAGGTTAGGTTAAGTAAGGTTTGTCAGGGAACAGGACAAGTGTTCCCTGACGCGGGTTTTCGTAATGTGACCCCCACACTACTCATGGTGATATGTTGTCAACCCCTTCCCCATGGTTTTTAATATGTCAAATGTTGTGACCAATGTTGTCGTTGTTGTGACCAATGTTATGGTTGTTGTGACCATTGTCATGATTGTTTTGGCCATTGTTATGATGTGAATTGCTGTGATTGTAACCAGTGTCATTTCTCAGTTCCCATGAGATCTCTTTTTTTTCAGAAATCTCTCATTCCCTGCATAATCTCTTATTTCCTTTGTCTGATTTATTATCGTGTGTTCCTCCTTTTGTGTGTGTGAGTGTGTGTTTGTGTGTGTCGCGCATTTCCCCTTCATTTGTTGCATAATGAATAAATCCCATAATTCCCCGTGACGGGCGGTCGTTAAGCGAATTACCATTTTTTATGAAGGTTATATGTGTGTTTTGTCGTTTTTGTGCTCCTGTTTTGATGGACCTCTCCGACGAATTTGCATATTATTAAAGGACTTCGGAGTCTGCATCCCGAACGTGTGTGTGCGCGCGCGCGTGAGTGCGTGCGTGTGTGTACTCATCTATTTGTGGTTGCAGGGGTCGAGTAACAGTTCCTGGCCCCGCATCTTCGCTGGTCGCTACTAGGTCCACCTTTTCCCCTTCCCCATGAGCTTTAACGAACCTCTTCTTAAAGCTATTTATGGATCCTACCTCCACTAAATCACTCTCCAGATTGTTCCACTTCCTGACAACTTTGTGACTGAAGAAATACTTCCTAACATCCCTGTGACTCATCTGAGTTTTCAACTTCCAGCTGTGGACCCTTATTGCTGTGTCCCGTCTCTGAACCCATCCTTCCTGTCCTCCATAGTCGTCAGGTCGAGTTCTCTTAACTACGAGACTAGTCTCGTTGCAAACCTTTGCACTTTCTGTAATTTTTTGATGTGTTTGACCAGGTGTGGGTTCCATACTGTTGTTGTGTGTATGGATCTTTCTCTCGCGAAGATAACGTGATCTTAAGCCTACAATCGATACAATATCACACCATTAAGAGCCACGTTGATATTGCTGGTAATAACAACAATGGCGGCGGTAATGGAGATTCGCCTCACGCTGATACAAATGCTCAACAGGTTCCTCTCTCTCTCAACGTAAACATTACCTTCCCACGGCCACTTTATAAGGAGTCTGTAATCAACGGTGTTCTTTATTGCTAGTAGCTGTGATGGTCATGTAAGTATGCAGCGGCGTTAGCAAACAACAGCAGCGGAGCAGTGCTGCGGTGATAGCAGCAGCGACGGTTGCAGCAGCAGCATGACTAGCAGTATCTGTTACAATAAAAGTAATAGGTGGAGCACCATCTGTAGCAACAGTAACAACAGGACTAGCAGTATTTGTATGAGCAGCAACAGGAAGACTAGCATCATCAGAAGTAGAAACAGTAGGATCAAACAGGAGGAACAGTAGCGGTAACAGCAATAGAAGTAAAAGTATCATTATCATCAACATTAGCAAGAGCCGCAGAAGAGTGACAATAACAGCCGCAGTAAGTGCAGCAGCTACAGGAGCAACAGCAGTAGAGAAGTAAGCAGCAGCAGCAGCAGCAGCCGCACTATTAGTAGTATTAACTACATAAAAGTTATATTTCGTGTTACTTTCATCTAAAAACTTAATAATAAAGGAATATACGAAAAAACTTTACACGTCCAGAACAAATCACTTTTAAAAATTTATATAACATATGAAAACGGCTGAACTACACTTAAAAAAAATAATTACCAATAAAAAAAATTAATACAGTAGAACCACTGATCTTGTATAAATCTCAGTAGTACCAGTAACCAGTTACCAGTAGATGACTCACTACCAACCGTCTGTGTGAATCACTGACTGTTATGTTGCTGCTGACCATAGCATGTTTTTGAATGCCGCTCACTCCCTAGGCACTGGTGGGTCAGTTTGAGATAGAGAGCAGAGAGAGGCAGGTCGGCTGATGGTGCTTCCCATACCTTCCGTTATAATTATACGTACTAACCAGCCTACGTGAGTGTTTTTACCCCATCCAAGTTATCGAACCCACATGACATAAAAAATACAACATATAAATTAAAAAAAAAATAATGAGAAATATGTACACGACGTAACACACAATGGGAGATTTATAACAACTTTTTATATGTATTATAACCTATGTGATATGTCATGCTATCTTATGAACGGAAATAAGATACCAGCCATATTAAGCAAATAGCCTATATTTAATTTCGATATATATATATATATATATATATATATATATATATATATGTCGTGCCGAATAGGCAGAACTTGTGATCTTGGCTTAAATAGCAACGCTCATCTTGCCATATAGGACAAGCGAAAATTTGTGTATGCAATAATTTCTCCAAAATTATTCTGAACCTAACGAAAAAAATATATTTCACTGTGTTAGTTTAGTATTAAATTATTGTAAACAAATCTAAAATATATTTAGTTGGGTTAGGTTAAAATAAATTGTTCTTGTTATAATAAATATCTAGCCTAGACAGGACTCGCAGCAATGGTTTTAAGTTGGAAAAATTCAGATTCAGGAAGGATATAGGAAAGTACTGGTTTGGTAATAGAGTTGTGGATGAGTGGAACAAACTCCCAAGTACCGTTATAGAGGCCAGAACGTTGTGTAGCTTTAAAAATAGGTTGGATAAATACATGAGTGGATGTGGGTGGGTGTGAGTTAGACCTGATAGCTTGTGCTACCAGGTCGGTTGCCGTGTTCCTCCCTTAAGTCAATGTGACCTGACCTGACTAGGTTGGGTGCATTGGCTTAAGCCGGTAGGAGACTTGGACCTGCCTCGCATGGGCCAGTAGGCCTTCTGCAGTGTTCCTTCGTTCTTATGTTCTTATGTTCTTAATAAGGTTAGGTAAGTTTTCTAAGATTCTTGCAAACAAGAAGTGGTTATGACAGATCATTGATTGTTAATTTCGGCCGATTTGATCTTATAATAAACTCGAAGACAAGATTTAGAACGAGGTTTTTTGGGACACCCTTTCGCTCCGTGTAGAGGTTTATCAAATCGCTGTGTAGAGCGAAACGTTATTGCAATAACAGCTTCTGCAACCAGGAGCTATATTTTCATACTCGTCTTCAACACGTCGTTTCACCCTGTCTTCGTGATCTTTTCCAGCAACGTCATTTTTCACACGTTCTTTGGAAGCAATGAATTTAAAGTGCATTTAAAAATATATATATTAAATGAGTTAGTAATTTTGATGAGACTTGCATATTATAAAATAAAAATAATTTAAAATATTTTCAAAATTTATTGTAATCATACACAGTTATCATGCCAAACTATCCAGTATAATCACACTAAAGTCCTCAGGCGTTGAGAAGCGGGACTCTCCTGTCTCACTCCAGCATTTACTTTATATATTTCTAAGCTCTGAGGCTGTCTGAATTTGAGGAATTTATGTTGTATCTGAACTCTACGAGGCGTATTTATGAAGAGAGTTTCTGTGGCTAACTTATTTGCTTCGTAATAAGAAAAAATAAATAAATTTAGTGAACCCGTTATAGAAAATTCTGTTTGTGAATTTTTCATCAATCGTATTTAGATTTTTTTTTTTTAATGTTGAAGCACATTGCACGACGTTTTCACATTCTGGTTTTCGATATTTGACTTCAGTTGATTATTATTAAATTGTTCTTATTTAATTTGCTTAACAAGGAGTTATTGAATTCTTATATGATATCCGGATTCTTACTCAGCAAATTATACTTCTGAGAATGTCTTAACCCGCCCGAAGTAAGTCAAGGGGAAAAAATGCCTCGGGTAATGGAATTTAAGATGTTAAACATTTCTCTGCTATCCTGGAATACCTTAAAATTTATTCCTCTTGCGACATTTCTCGGCAGTGTTTCTGGTCTGTCAATAGCTTATTTAACAAGAAGATTACACGGCACATCTTTCTCCATTGGCTGTCTTGTGACATCTCAAAGAGGCGACTCAAGTCACTGGGACGTCCAGTCAATTTCCCAATAAACCCATCGTTCTCCTTTCAATTTCAGCCATTTCAAACTCATGAATGGGTCGACATTTCAACAGTTATACCTAGACACTATAAAAAAAAAAGAATCCCTCTCAGTTCTCCTCAGCTTTTCTATCCTAAACTCACACGCCAAGATAATACACGAGAGACCTTATTCTAGGCACAGGCAGACAGTTCTTCTCAGCAGACAGGGTCGACGAGGACTTCCAGGTTCTCTGCTGTCTTTCCCATGTATTCCCATGGGAATAGGTGAATAGAGTTAAAAAAATATCTTGTCTGTGTTGACCTTAACGTACGGAGGATCGAGCTTCCACCACTGCTAATACTCAACGACCCACACGGATTTACCGTTAACTTTTGTTTGTTTACCACCACGGTTGTTCTCCCCCCCCTCCCTCCAGGTAGAGTGACGAGATATCATCATATATTTGGTGGTTTATTCAGTAATTTATGTAAAAAAAATTCATAACGAAGTGAATAAATGATATTTTTAGTATTAGTAACATTGCTAGTAGTGGTTATAGTAGTGGCAGTTATGCTTTAGTAGTAGTTATTGTAGCATTAACTAGTTGTAGATGCAGTTATAGTAATATAGAAAGGCGGCGGCGGCAGCAGCAGCAGCAGCAGCTGTAGCAGCAGCAGTAGCAGCAGCAGTAGCAGCAGCAGTAGCAGCAGCAGCAGTAATAATATTGAACAGAAAATTCTTACCACAATTATGTATTGTTACACTGGTCAAGATAATGCTGCTGGTACTGTTACACCGTGAAGGTAACACTGTTGGTATTATTATACTGGTGAAGACATTAAGTGTTAGTGGTGTTACACTGGTGAAGATAATACCTGTGAGTGATATTATTACACTGGCGATGGTAATGCCTGTTGGTATTGTTACATCCATAGAGATCAAACAGAGAGTAAACACAGATTACACAATCTGCGTCAATGGTCAGTCTGTGCTACTGATTTATAAATCTACAAAAAAATACTTTTTTATCCACATTTGTATCGCATCGCTTGCCTCGAAGTTTCATTCATTGATTTTGGGTTATGTTTCTTACAATGCATTAAAATGCATCTTCATATTTCAGTGTATTAAATATTATTTAGTATCTTAATGTTTTGAATGAGATTGTGTAGCCTGTGTTTCCCGAGGGAGATCTTGTACTCTCTGTTTTCTGACGAAGAGTTTGTACTCTGTTTCCTAAGGAATACTGTTTTTTTTTCTGTTTTCTAAGGATTTTTTTGTATTCTCTGTATCCTAAGGGAGATTTTGCACTGTTTCCTAAGGGAGATCTTGCATTCTCTGTTTCCTAAGGGAGATTTTGCACTCTGTTTCCTAAGGGAGATTTTGCACTGTTTCCTAAGGGAGATCTTGCATTCTCTGTTTCCTAAGGGAGATTTTGCACTCTTTGTTTCCTAAGGGAGATTTTGCACTCTGTTTCCTAAGGGAGATTTTGCAGTCTCTTTCCTAAGGGAGATTTTGCACTCTGTTTCCAAAGGGAGATCTTGCACTCTGTTTCCTAAGGGAGATTTTGCACTGTTTCCTAAGGGAGATCTTGCATTCTCTGTTTCCTAAGGGAGATTTTGCAGTCTCAGTCTCTTTCCTAAGGGAGATTTTGCACTCTGTTTCCAAAGGGAGATCTTGCACTCTGTTTCCTAAGGGAGATTTTGCACTGTTTCCTAAGGGAGATCGTGGACTGTTTTGTAGAGGAGATCTCCTTGGAGTCTGTGCTTCCTAAGACACAACAGGTGAAGTACTCTGAGCCTTCCTTCATCTATAGTTTGTCTCTTTATGAAACGACCGAAAAATGACTTTCTCTGTATCCTCTCCAGTCTATCGTCCTCTTTTACGTAATTTCGGGACCAAAACTATTCAACACATTCAAGATGAGGTGTGAGAAGGGACTCGTAGATTTATTATTGTTGCTGGTTTCTTGTAATTAACGCTGTTAACTTTGTTGTTCACAGACTTTGTTTTCTAAAGTTAACGCCTTTATAACTACCTGTTTCTTCTTTTTTATGGTCTCTGCTGATATATATATATATATATATATATATATATATATATATATATATATATATATATATATATATATATATATATATATATATATATATATATATATATATATATATATATAGAGAGAGAGAGAGAGAGAGAGAGACAGACAGACAGAGACAGAGAGAGAGAGAGACAGAGAGAGACAGAGAGAGAGAGAGAGAGAGAGAGAGAGAGAGAGAGAGAGAAGTGAAAGAATGACCAAGTGGCGAGCCTCTTGCCATCACAAACTCCAATTCAAAAGGGTGATCTGTGGTGGGGCCCAGGGCAGCGACGGCAACATGCATGATAAAACAACAGATGTTGCCCGGGGGTCCAACCCTGCTTGGGGGGCCCGCGCGAGGCCCCACCCCCCACCCCCCCTAGCGTGATCCCTCGCTGGAACTTAACAAAAGCGCCCATAACAAGTGTTTCTCCATGGTAAATCTGAAACACAATGATTCCTTTCCCCACTTCCCAAATCCCTATTCCACTGCCCCCCCCCCTTCTCCCAGGTCCCCTCACCCCTGGCCCCTATCCCGCGGCCCCCCGCCCAAGCCCCCATCTCTCCGTCCAGGTCACTCCCCACCCACAAAGGATCCCTCGCCTCGGCTGATCGTCCGACAACAATCTGTACAAGACACCATTACCATATGTATGAAGATACCTCCTGTCTCTACACTCCACCACCACCACCACTACTACTACTACCACTATCACCACTACCACTACTAGCACTACCACTATCACCACTACCACTACCACTATCTCCACTACCACCACCACTTCTACCACTACCTCTACCACTAATGCCACTACCACCACTATTACCACTACCACAGTCGCTACCACTACTACCATTACCACCACTATTACTACCACTACAATCATTAGCAATACCAACACTGCCTCCACCACTATCACTACCGCCATCACTACCACTATCGCCAGTACCACTTCCACCAATACCTCCACCACCACTGTTACCACTACCACCACCAATACCTCCACCTTCACTACTACTACTAACTGCTTCTACCACTTCCACCACCACTACCATGTATCTACACCATCGCTACGACTTCCATTTACCTACACCACCACCACTACTACTACTACTACTACCACTATCTACCTGCATCATTACTATCACCGCCCTCATCATCCACCTACACCACCACCACCACTACAAACACCACACCCACACCATTACCACCACTACTAACATATATCTGCACCACCACTACCTCCATCCACCTGCACCACCACTACCACTATCCACCTGCACCGTCACTACCACCACCCATTTGTACCACCACTATCATCAGCTTGCGTACACTTGGAGGGAGGGGGGTGAGAATGTGATGGACCAGCGGCCGCCTGTTGTACTAAGCTCAATTATGCACACCCAGTGTTATGTTTACATGGGACGCCATGCGTGTCTGGTGGGGTCATGGTAACACTGTTATGGTGGGCGAGAGTGGTCCCCATGGGAGCTACCATAATGGTAGCCCCCATGGGAGCTATGGTTGAGCTTTCTGGTCACCTTCCTTTCTCTCTGTCTCTCTCTCTCTCTCTCTCTCTCTCTCTCTCTCTCTCTCTCTCTCTCTCTCTCTCTCTCTCTCTCTCTCTCTCTCTCTCTCTCTCTCTCTCTCTCTCTCTCTTTACACAGGGTTTGACAAGGTTAAGGATCCCTAGCTTTATTGACAAGCTATTTACAGGTTAAGGATTCCTAACTTTATTGGCAAGCTAAGAGCTGTTACCTACATCAGCTCATTTGAAAGCATTTTTATTGTTATGAGACATACAAGCAGGGAACAGGATGAAGTTGGAGCCATCTGTGGGCCAGCATTTTCATGTGATCAACTGACTTTATCTCGTTGACATCATTATGCTCTACGAATGTGTTCCATACTCGAGTCATCCTGGGTATATATGATCTCAGATGGAGTGATGTTCTGGAGAAGGGTACAGCCAGAGTGAAGTTGCTGCTTTCTGCCCGTCTTGTGGCATAAAAGCTTGTTTCACGCTGTCCTCGAAGTGGATCCAAGTGTGGTACTTTGACAATATTGGCCTTGTACATAACAGTAAGGCCACCCACATCCCTCCTATGTTGAAGGCTCTGCTGAAATGACAGATCTATCCAGGATGGGTCCAGGCGAGAGATGAGACGTCTTGCTCTGTTCTCTACTCTGTCAAGCAGTCGCAGATGAGAGGGGGGCAGGCAAACCAAGAAAGTGGAGCATACACAAGATGTGAGCGTACTTGTGCCTCGTACAGAATCTTGCAACCCCTACTGTCAAGCAGATGCGAGATACGGCGAAGTGCTGTAAGCTTCCTGGCTGCCTTGTTTGCAAGATTTACAACATGGTTCATCATGGTTAGTTTGGAGTCAAATTTCATCCCAAGGATATCAACTTCTTCTCCAGGTGCCAACACCCTCCCATTCATCCTTACTACTGCACCAGCATTACCATCATGGTGCCTAGAGACGATCATCATTTGCGTTTTCTCAGGTGCAAATGTTACTTGCCATCTATTTCCCCAAGCTGATATAGCTCTCAGCTGGTGATTGATGTAGCTTAGAGCAGCTGGCATTTCTTCTCTTGGATAAGTGAATGTCAGTGTGCAGTCGTCTGCATATGCATGTGATTCTGGAATGAGATACCTGGAGGTTATTCCGGGGATCAACGCCCCCGCAGCCCGGTCCATGACCAGGCCTCCCGATGGATCAGGGCCTGATCAACTAGGCTGTTACTGCTGGCCGCATGCAGTCCAACGTACGAGCCACAGCCCGGCTGATCCGGCACTGACTTTAGGTATCTGTCCAGCTCTCTCTTGAAGGCAGCCAGGGGTTTATTGGCAATTCCCCTAATGCTTGATGGGAGGCTGTTGAACAGTTTTGGGCCCCGGACACTTATGGTGTTTTCCCTTAGTGTACCAATGGCGCCCCTACTTTTTATTGGGGGCATTTTGCATCGCCTGCCCAGTCTTTTACTTTCGTAGGGAGTGATTTCTGTGTGCAGATTTGGGACCATTCCTTCCAAGATTTTCCAAGTGTAGATTATGATATATCTCTCCCTCCTGCGTTCCAACGAGTACAAGTCAAGTGCTTCCAAGCGTTCCCAGTAGTTAAGGTGCTTGACGGAACTTATACGTGCAGTAAAGGATCTCTGTACACTCTCTAGATCTGCGATTTCACCTGCTTTGAATGGAGATGTTAATGTACAGCAGTATTCCAGCCTAGAGAGAACAAGTGATTTGAAAAGGATCATCATGGGCTTGGCATCTCTCGTTTTGAAAGTTCTCATTATCCATCCTATCATTTTCTTTGCACGTGCGATCGTGGCACTGTTGTGATCCTTGAAAGTGAGATCCTCAGACATTACAACTCCCAGGTCCCTTACATTATTTTTCCGCTCTATTGTATGGCCGGAGTCAGTAGTATACTCTGTTCTAGTTATTATCTCCTCCAATTTTCCATAACGGAGTAGTTGGAATTTGTCCTCATTGAACATCATATTGTTTACCCGTTGCCCACTGGAAAACTTTGTTTATATCTTCTTGGAGGTTAACCGCGTCCTCAGCAGATGACAGCCTCATGCAGATCCTAGTATCATCCGCAAAGGATGATACGGTGCTGTGGTGTATATCTCTGTTTATGTCTGATATGAGGATAAGGAATAAGATGGGGGCGAGTACTGTGCCTTGTGGAACAGAGCTCTTCACTATGGCAGCCTCCGATTTAACTCTGTTGACCACTACTCTTTGTGTTCGATTTGTTAGGAAGTTGAAGATCCATCTCCCCACTTTCCCAGTTATTCCTTTAGCACGTATTTTATGGGCTATTACGCCATGATCGCATTTGTCAAATGCTTTTGCAAAGTCTGTGTATATTACATCTGCATTCTGATTTTCTTCCAGTGCATCCAAGGCCATGTCATAGTGATCCAGTAGTTGTGAGAGGCAGGAGCGACCTGCCCTGAACCCATGTTGCCCTGGATTGTGCAGATTTTGGGAATCCAGGTGATTTGCAATCCTGCTTCTTAGCACTCTTTCAAAGATTTTTATGATGTGGGACGTCAGAGCTATTGGTCTATAGTTCTTAGCTAATGCTTTGCTGCCACCTTTATGGAGTGGGGCTATATCCCGTTGTTTTAAGTGACTGTGGAATTTCACCCATGTCCAAGCTCCTCCTCCATAGTGTACTTAGGGCACGCGAGAGGGGTTTCTTGCAGTTCTTAATGAAAGAAGAAGAAGGTCGTTGAAGTAAACATTCCATAACAATGGTCCCAGTACGCTTCCTTGTGGAACACTTGCCCCAATAGGATGTCTTGCTGATTCCGTTCCATTAAGAACTACACTTAGAGATCTACCGTGAAGGTAATCACTGAGGAGACATAACGTAGAGCCTGCAATTCCCAGTGCTTGAAGTTTTGCTAAGAGGCCCTGGTGCCAACCCCAGTCGAAAGCGCCAGCAATGTCAAGTGCTACCACACAGCTGACTTTGGATTCATCCAGTGACTGGTGCCACTTAGTGGAGAGGTTTAACAACAGATCAGCAGCAGAGTAACCTTTCCTGAAGCCATATTGACGATCACAAAGTAGTGAGTGGTTGTCAAAAAACTCTGTCATTTGTCTTGAGATTATTGTCTCAAGGATCTTACCAGTGATTGACAGGAGTGACACTGGTCTGTAGTTGCTGATTTCTGCTCTGCTCTTCTTTTTGTGAACAGGGACTACATTTGCCTCTTTCCATAGAGAGGGCCATTTACACTGTACTAGGCAGTGCTGAAAGATGCGAGTTAGAGGTGCTGCTAGCTGGTCTGCACATCTTCTCAGCAATCTTGGGCTCAACTTGTCTGGGCCCACAGCCTTTTCTTGGTCAAGCGATTTAAGAAGGAAATGGACCTCCTCCTGCCTTATTATCACCACTCACAGTTTTGACACAGTTCTTGAAGCTAGCAAGGAGGGTCCCTTGCTGGATCAGGAACTTGCATTTTGCAGCAAAGTGTTTGCAAAGAGGTCCGCCTTCTCCTGACTACTAGTAGAGGTGGTCCCATCCTGTCGATTTAGAGGGAATGAGTTCATCTCTCTCTTTTCCTTCCCCCCCCCCCGTAACGGAAGCTGAAGTAAAACAGGCTCACGCCAGCAGGAAATGAACACAGCGGGAGTTGACACACAGACCTGACACAACAGCCGAGCGACACACAGCAGGAGCCTGACACTAACAGCCGGAGACATCATTTGCACAATAGCGGAGGAACTGCAGCAGGGTGACCAAAATGCAGATTCAGATAGTGCCAGAGTGTCCTTGTCTTTGTTTCAAACTTTTATTTCCCTTTCCTTCATTTACTACATTTTTCTTTTCCTCATTCGGTATTTTTTTAAATATATCATATTGCAAAACTTAAGGGGCCTGTAAATATATATAAATATATATATAATATATATATATATATATATATATATATATATATATATATATATATATATATATAAAATATATATATATATATATAATATATATATATATATATATATATATTTTATATATATATATATATATATATATATATATTTACAGGCCCATTAGAGTTGTGCAGGATGCATGTTATTTGAAAAGAGGGGCTTGGGGGAATATTTTGATGGGGGGGGGAGAGAAGAGTGGAGTGGTAGGTGAGGGAGGAATTGATGTTTGGGAGTCGATGGATAAGGGGCGAATCTGAACGAAAGGTACCTCCCCATCTGCGGGGTCAGCTCCTGATGTGGATCAGTTTCTTGTGGTGTGCTCCGCTGGTGTCAGCTCCGGCTGTTTGTCAGGTCCGTGTGGGTCAGCCCGGCTGTGTGTCAGGTCCTGCTGTGGTGTCAGCTCCGGCTGTTGGTGGTCCTGCTGTTGGGGCAACCCTGCTGTGGATTATTTCCTGCTGTGCGTGAGTCCTGTTTTTACTTCAGCTTGCTGTGACGACTATATATATATATATATATATATATATATTATATATATATATATATATATATATATATATATATATATGTATATATATCACTGGTTGATATAATTTTTCTGACGACACAAACTGTGTAGATCAAAGTGATATTAATTCACGCGCCCTCCCAAAACCCTTTTTTTTTTTTTTTTTTAATGCCGGAATTATGGGGACACATCAGTGATGTCAACAATGTTGTATCATCCGTTGCTGTGATGATACAGGCAGTTTGTACTCGCCTGTTTTGTACTCTTCTGTTTTTACCTCCGGGTTTTCTACTCGCCGATTTTGTACCCGTCAATTTGTAATCTCCTGTTTTTTTACTGGCTGTTTTGATACTCGCCGATTTTGTACTGGCCTGTTTTGTACTCATTTGTGGTCACCTGAAGGAAACGCGAAGGTAGTTTTCTGTACTCGCCGATTTTGTACCCGACTATCTGTGGTCACCATATCATACCTGAAGGAAATTGGGTGGTTCTAATGTCAACGCCTGGGGCCCCCTCCCAGACCAGGCCCCTCCTAGGGAAAACAATGCCTGATCAACCAGGCTGTTACTGGCAGCACTTCCTGACCCGCTTGCCTGGTCAGGAAGTGACTTGGGAAATTTTTTCAGGGGGCTGGTGGCAATTCCTTCTTTATGTATGATGGCAGGCTGTTGAATAGTGTTGGGCCCTTACACTTACTGTGATGGAGAAATCAAGCTGTTACTGCTTTTTTTTGGGTGAACTCTAAGCGACTTGATGAGCTTAGGTACTAATCGATGTTGTTTTTTTTTTCAACCGGGGTTAAACTCAGCTCTGCATCCCACATGTTAAAAAGTTCAACTACTGAGTCATCTGCTGTTCATTATGTGCTAGTTCCTGCTAGTTCAGCCTAGAAACATTTCTAATACTTTAGTTTCGGACATGAATGGACGCAGTTCGGATAAACTAATTACAGCAATTAACTAACAGACAAGTGCATAAAAAATATATTGTGATTTGAAAGTGTTATGGCGTATCTCACTTCCCCTAACTCACTGAGAGGTGAGTTAGGTGATAGAAAATTAGTTATGACTTATTAGATGATGTTAGCGCCTTAGCGCGCCCACACACACACACACACACACACACACACACACACACACACACACACACACACACACACACACACACACACACACACACATGTATAACAGGCCTAGTGTCTAATCGGGCAGGTGCCTAGGACAATCGTACTAACACACACGCACACGCGGCCCCCACACACACACACACACACACACACACACACACACACACACACACACACACACACACACACACACACACACACGCACACACGTGCAAAGGTAAGCGTGTATATACATATACTGTTGGCCAGTTGGTTCCCCCTAGTGAGACGGTTTTAATTCCGTCCGAGACAGGTGGTCCCGGCCGAAAATACTACCAAGTTTTCTGAACAGGACACACGTGCGACTCTTGTGTAAACTTATTGTCGAAACGCTTCGCCTGCGCAGCAAGCTTTTCAGTCGAATACAGGAGAATGTAACTTTTCGATATTCCAGCAATGATATGATCACTTTTCTCTAACGTCGGTTCCATTGGTCTCCTGAGCACAACCCAGCCTAAAATTTCTTTACGGTATTGGAGAAAACGAACGTTCTGAGATGGGACCACTTGCCTTGTGCTGCCAGACGTACACCACCTTTTTTTTTTTTTTTAGATTTCGCTATCGTCACTTAGACCTTAGATTTTGCCGTCAAAGGGGCTAGTTTATTGTGCACCCCATATCCATCCCGTGGACAGTAGCGCAAGAGCATATGGATACAAGAAAGACCTAGAAACTAGGCCCCACAAGGGTTAACAGAAGTACCTTTGGATTTATATCTACAGTTGCCCTCTGTTATAAGCAAATTTGCTTAATATGTCTGGTATCTTATTTTCATTGATAAAATTCCTTGACATATCACTTACTGTCCATCTCTTTATTCTTTAATAAGTGAACAAGAAAGTAACCATAGGGCTGACCACACATTTTGCATTTAGTCTGATCATCGTCTGTGTTTTCTAAACTGACAGATATACGTTTAACCGAGCCTTAGCCTGGCTACCACAACATCAGTCAGACTGTTATCATTGCAAGTTGCTCGGTAGACCTAATCTACTTTTAACATAGCCTAATATATCGATCTCTAACGTAACCTAATCTACCTCTCACTCTTACACACACACACACACGCACATCAATCAGATAACTGCTGCAGCATACGGGCGCCTGGCAAACCTACGGATAGCGTTCCGATACCTCAGTAAGGAGTCGTTTAAGACTCTGTATACCATTTATGTCAGGCCCATACTGGAGTATGCAGCACCAGTTTGGAATGCACACCTAGTCAAGCACGTCAAGAAATTAGAGAAAGTGCAAAGGTTTGCAACAAGACTAGTCCCAGAGCTACGGGGATTGTCCTACGAAGAAAGGTTGAGGGAAATCGGCCTGAGGACAGGAGGGTCAGGGGAGACATGATAACGACATATAAAATACTGTGCGGAATAGACGAGGTGGACAAAGACGGGATGTTCCAGAGATGGGACACAGACACAAGAGGTCACAATTGGAAGTTGAAGACTCAGATGAATCAAAGGGATGTTAGGAAGTATTTCTTCAGTCATAAAGTAGTCAGGCCGTGGAATAGCCTAGAAAGTGAAGTAGTGGAGGCGGGAACCATACATAGTTTTAAGGCGAGGTATGATAAAGCTCATGGAGCAGGGAGAGAGAGGACCTAGTAGCAATCAGTGAAGAGGCGGGGCCAGGAGCTATGAATCGACCCCTGCAACCACAAATAGGTGAGTACAAATAGGTGAGTACACACACACACACACGTCAGGGTTGTTTACTGTACAGGTGTCAGAGTTCAGTTATGTTTGTTATAGTTTTACTGTCATTACCAGTCTCTTCTGCTGACACACGCGTGCTTGTGTGCGTGCATGCATGCGTATGTCCTTACAAATATATTCAGTTTGTAAGGAGTTGGGCTCTTTAGCCTAACCTAATCTAACTCTATCCTGACCTAACTTAACCTGACCAAAGCAAACCTAGCCTAATATAATTGTAACTTAATCTAGCCTAGTCTATAAAATATGCTGTCGCTCATCCGGTGCAAGCAGTTTCGTGGGAGCCATGAGCCTAGGAATGCACTGAGGACTTGAGAGGCGTGCTGTGCCAGAAGCCGAGTCTCGACCCCCCCAGTTTCAACTAGGCCAACACACGCGCGCGCTAGCACGAACGTCGGAAATTACAAATTTCATGAATACAGTATTACGCTTTAATAAGAGAAAATCGGAGTTTTCATTTTGCAAACATTTGGGGGAGATGGGGGAACGGAGCCCCCCATGAGGAAGGTAGAGACTAGGGCAGACCAACCCGTTGTATTGTGAGACCAGTGGACCAGCTGGTTGTATTGTGAGACCAGTGAACCAGCTGGTTGTATTATGAGACCAGTGAACCAGCTGGTTGTATTATGAGACCAGTGAACCAGCTGGTTGTATTGTGAGACCAGTGTACCAGCTGGTTGTATTGTGAGACCAGTGTACCAGCTGGTTGTATTATGAGACCAGTGAACCAGCTGGTTGTATTGTGAGACCAGTGGACCAGCTGGTTGTTTTGTGAGACCAATGGACGAGCTGGTTGTATTGTGAGACCAGTGGACCAGCTGGCTGTATTATGAGACCAGTGAACCAGCTGGCTGTGTTGTGAGACCAGTGGACGAGCTGGTTGTATTGTGAGACCGGTGGACCAGCTGGTTGTTTTTAGAGTATACTCTATCATGACTACTACCATGATGACCCTGCCATTATAATTCTACCCCATAACGACTACAATGATGTCTCTACCGTTATTACTCTACCATGATGACTACCATGATGGATCTACCACGATAACTCTACCATGAAAATCTACCATGATGATTACCATGATAAATCTTCCATGAATATCTACCACGATGACTACCATGACAATTGTACCATGAAAAATCTGCTATGACTGCCACGATGACTCTACCATGATAGCTCTACCATGAAAAATCTGCCATGATGACTGTTACGATGACTATCACGATAACTACCATGATTACCAAGTTAATCTACCATGATAACTCTACCATGATGACCCTACCATGAACACTTATCAACTGCATCGTGCTGCCTGGAAAATTATCACCACTAATACTCTTCCCATCGTTTGTACTTGACAGTAAAACTGATGTTATTGACAATGTAGCATTATTTACCATTAAGGGTACTATTATTAGTACTGTTACCATTAACAGTACTATTATTAGTACTGTTACCATTAACAGTACTATTATTAGTACTGTTACCATTAACAATTCTATTATTAGTACTGTTACCATTAACAGTACTATTATTAGTACTGTTACCATTAACAGTACTATTATTAGTACTGTTACCATTAACATTACTATTATTAGTACTGTTACCATTAACATTACTATTATTAGTACTGTTACCATTAACAGTACTATTATTAGTACTGTTACCATTAACAGTACTATTATTAGTACTGTTACCATTAACATTACTATTATTAGTACTGTTACCATTAACATTGCTATTATTAGTACTGTTACCATTAACAGTACTATTATTAGTACTGTTACCATTAACAGTACTATTATTAGTACTGTTACCATTAACAGTACTATTATTAGTACTGTTACCATTAACATTACTATTATTAGTACTGTTACCATTAACAATTCTATTATTAGTACTGTTACCATTAACAGTACTATTATTAGTACTGTTACCATTAACAGTACTATTATTAGTACTGTTACCATTAACATTACTATTATTAGTACTGTTACCATTAACATTACTATTATTAGTACTGTTACCATTAACAGTACTATTATTAGTACTGTTACCATTAACAGTACTATTATTAGTACTGTTACCATTAACATTACTATTATTAGTACTGTTACCATTAACATTGCTATTATTAGTACTGTTACCATTAACAGTACTATTATTAGTACTGTTACCATTAACAGTACTATTATTAGTACTGTTACCATTAACATTACTATTATTAGTACTATTACCATTAACAGTACTATTATTAGTACTGTTACCATTAACAGTACTATTATTAGTACTGTTACCATTAACAGTACTATTATTAGTACTGTTACCATTAACAGTACTATTATTAGTACTGTTACCATTAACATTACTATTATTAGTACTGTTACCATTAACAGTACTATTATTAGTACTGTTACCATTAACAGTACTATTAGTAGTACTGTTACCATTAACAGTACTATTATTAGTACTGTTACCATTAACAGTACTATTATTAGTACTGTTACCATTAACAGTACTATTATTAGTACTGTTACCATTAACAGTACTATTATTAGTACTGTTACCATTAACAGTACTATTATTAGTACTGTTACCATTAACATTACTATTATTAGTACTGTTACCATTAACAGTACTATTATTAGTACTGTTACCATTAACAGTACTATTATTAGTACTGTTACCATTAACAGTACTATTATTAGTACTGTTACCATTAACAGTACTATTATTAGTACTGTTACCATTAACAGTACTATTATTAGTACTGTTACCATAACAGTACTATTATTAGTACTGTTACCATTAACAGTACTATTATTAGTACTGTTACCATTAACAGTACTATTATTAGTACTGTTACCATTAACAGTACTATTATTAGTACTGTTACCATAACAGTACTATTATTAGTACTGTTACCATTAACAGTACTATTATTAGTACTGTTACCATTAACAGTACTATTATTAGTACTGTTACCATTAACATTACTATTATTAGTACTGTTACCATAACAGTACTATTATTAGTACTGTTACCATTAACAGTACTATTATTAGTACTGTTACCATTAACAGTACTATTATTAGTACTGTTACCATTAACAGTACTAT